>NW_015540955.1:209308-215327 GCF_001515605.1 Sinocyclocheilus anshuiensis
GTTTTTTTTATATTATTAGTTAGCTTTCATTTATTTTTAATTCAGTTTTATTTTTTAATACTTTTTTTTTTTTTTTTTGTGATAGTTGTTCATGAGTCCCTTGCTTGTCCTGAACAGTTAAACTGCCCGCTGTTGCTCAGAAAAAAATCATTCAGGTCCCACAAATTCTTTCCAGCATCTTTTGCATATTTGAACTCTTTCCAACAATGGCTGTATGATTTTGAGATCCATCTTTTTACATTGAGGACAACTGAGGCAACTATTACAAATGGTTCAAAACGTCACTGATGCTCCAGAAGGAAAAACGATGCATTAAGAGCCAGGGGTGTAAACTTTTGAACAGACAGACGATGTGTACATTTTACTTATTTTGCCCAAATATCATTTTTTTTTTTTTCATTTAGTACTGCCCTTCAGTAGCTACAGAAGATATTTACATGTTTCCCAGAAGACAAAATAAGTTCAGTTTACCCCGATCTTCAAATTCAAAAAGTTTTCACCCCCAGGCTCTTAATGCATTGTGTTCCCTTCTGGAACATCAGTGAGCATTTGGACTTTTTGTAATATTTTTAATAGTCCATCAAGAAAAGTCAAACAAATTGCTACTCAAAAGTCCCTCAGTTGTCCTCAGTGTGAAAAGATGGATCTCAAAATAATACAGTCATTGTTGTAAAGGGTTAAAATATGCGAAATATGCTGGAAAACCAAATAATTTGTGGTCCCTGAATGATTGTTCCGAAGAACAGTGGGTAGTTTAACTGTTAAGGACAAACAAGGGACACATGAACAGCTATCACAAAAAAAAAGGGCTATTGATCATCCAGGTAACACAGTATTAAGGATCAAGCATATATAAGCTTTTGAATGGGGTCATTTTTATAAATTCAACTACTATTTTCTCTTGTGGACTATATGTAAACGTATTTTATGTAAAATATCTTAAGGTCAGTACCAGAGGTGGAAAGAGTACGAAAATATTCTACTCAAGTAAAAGTACCATTACATTAATGAAATTTGACTTGAGTACAAGCAAAAGTACCAGTCTAAAAATCTACTCACGTAAAAGTAAAAAGTAGCTCATTTAAAATTTACTCAGAGTAAGAACCCTGGGAGGGAGGCAAAAATGGGATAGGCCAAGGGTGTCAAACTCAGTTCCTGGAGGGCCACAGACCTGCCCAGTTTAGATATAACCCTAATTAAACACATCTGATCCAGCTAATCTAATCATTTAGGCTTATTTGAAAACTACATAGTATGTGTGTTGGAGCAGGGTTGGAACTAAACTCTGCAGGGCTGCGGCCCTCCAGGAACTGAGTTTGAAACCCCTGGGATAGGCCTATAAATCTCAAACTAGTTGTTTTTAATTAAAGGAATCAGTTATTTAGATTAATAAGACATTTGGGCTATTGCCAGGCAAATTAAATCAGTATCAACAAAATTCATCTTTTCAATGCAGAGGAAACACAGAAGCTTCATCGGAAGTGGCATTGAGATGTATTTACACACTGTTTAATGCAGGACATGCATGCATTTAACCTGCAGTTACAAATATATCAAAACATTATTTCTGCATAAGACATAAAATGTTGAATACTCATTTGACATTATAAGTGGGAAAAAATCTAAAATATACTTTAAATGTGAAATTAAAACCACCAGTAGGTGTCAGCAAGTCACTGTTAATAAGTGAGTCATTGCGGTTGAACCAAATCATTTAAATGGTTGATTAATTCAGGAACAAAACACTGTCATGTTGCTCAGAGACGCAAAACTGTGCTATGGTGGCTGTGTTTGGAATTATTTTTGTTGTAGAAATAGAGCAAAAACAGGCAATATGGTGTCTAAAATGCAAGTCTCTTAATTAAGTTTTTGTTTATTGAACTGTTGTAAATCTATATGTAACCATGCTGATTTTTGGAGGAAAAAACTGCATTCTTTGTGTGATATTGATTTAATATATGAAATGATATAAATATATACATTTTCTGCCCCTATATCTTCAATTTTGTGATCATTCTAAATGCAATTTAACAGACTGAATCACGCAGTGAAAGAACGCAGGCTAAATGTGCGCGCACGCACTAGTCTAATACTACACTTCACAGCACTCTGTAGGAGTGTTTTGTTTGTTTTTTGGCAAAATACTGATAATGTCAAATCGTGCATCGTTAAAACAACAATTACAATATTATCGCAGACGATATATATCGCACACCCTGCACCACAGTCTTTTTGGCTAATTTGTGCAAAACCTCTTGCTAAACTGTCAAAGCTTCATTTTAACCACCAATGCAACGATGCAAGTATTTACCTTACATATACATGCTTGCGAAGGATTGATGTCAAGATTTTATAAGCTGCTAGCTTGGTCTCCCTATAGGCAAACACAGCTTAGACTGCATAATAGAGCTTAAATATGGCCAGGGGTTCACTTCATTTGCTTCGAGTTCAACTTCAGCAGAATACGACAGGGTTTAGTTTTCAGCTGGGTCTGCACCACTAATGCCTGTCTTGTCCGTCCATCTTTCTTGTGATTTTAGCGCCAGTTTGCTCTCCTGCCCATTATTTACTGCAGTAGTTTCCAGGGAGCGATTTTTTACTTTTTTTACTCAGTAATTAATGTGTTTTAAAATAAACAGTACAGTAAAAAGTACAGTAACGCGAGTAAATGTAATTCGTTACTTTCCACCTCTGGTCAGTACTAAATAAAAAATAACATGCATTTTGTATAATCCCTCTTATTTTCGTAAAATAATTAACATTTTGCAGATACTGCAAAGTGTATGTAAAATTGTGACTGCAACTGTAGATAGATAGATAGATAGATAGAGAGAGAGAGATATAGACAGTATTTAATAGTCTCTTAATAACTGATTAAATACTTAAGCTGTTCATGTTGATATCACTTGCCAGTAAATGTTGACAATCTTATCTTTCAGCTGGAAGTCTAACAATTAAAATATCTTAATTGTCTCTGAAGTATTATTCACTTTATCTTTTTAACTTGACTGATGCTTACTAGAATTCACTTTTCTACACTGTTAGACATTTCTATAATTTTCAGGGCCGGTTCTATACATTTGGAGGCCCTAGGCAAAATGTATATTGGAGGCTCCCCGGCCTCCTTCCCTCCACCTTTCAGAATAAATAAAAAGCACTTGAAACAAATATAATTTCTAACCTTTTTTTTTTAATACAAAACGTGTTATCAGTACTTTTATATATATTTACTTACATGTGCATATTAATTAAAATGTAACTAAGGTCAACACTTGAAAAGTACTTTGCCGTGTGGATTTTTGCAACTATTTCTTTTGTCAGTTGACTACACATGACATTCAGTAGCGTATTTGCTCATTTGCTCAAGTGCTCCTGCATGAATGGATCAAACTTTGCCAGAAGATCCACTTCCTTCAGGAAATGACTATTATCAGAAACATAGAGTTTGTCTGTGGATCCTTTAAGTCCAAGATTCCTATCTGTATAATTGCTAACAGCCTTGTGAGAACATTTCGCAACCTCTGGCTTTCTTCCCCCAAAAGGGTCATCTGCCGCCTGATCTATGGTTTTACCAGTTTTACACTTCAGGTGACAGTTATTTTATATCCAATGGACAAACAGCTTAGTCCTGCGCTGCCCGTCTTGATCTGTGAAATAGTGTATAGGTTTGTTACGGTTATGGAGGCCCCGCCTCCAAGCCTGAGGCCCAAGGCAATTGCCTGCTCTGCCTATAGCTAGTGCTGGCCCTGGTAATTTCTACAGTTATTTAATGTATATCATCCCATATAATCCATTTTCCCTTCATGTCAGAAACAGCGTGAGTGCTTGGAGTACTACTGTACATCAGAAATATAAAATCGTACGCTAGCTAGTTTAAACAAAAGTTTTATGGCTAACTAGTCCCCTAAAGGTACTCTCAGCCATTGTCCATGTAGTGGGCATCCTCTAAAATGTGTGCCGGAGTAATCATGGGAACACTAGAGAGAGGTGGAATCCGATACCAGCCTGGATGTCTTAGGATCGGTGGCTCTGCTCCTCCCAGGGTCATGTTGCACCCACCTCAGTGATGAGGTGGATGAGGTGATTTCTTACTACGGGTTTATGAGAGTACACTCCTTGGTCTCCAAACCACACGACAGTCCTCGACGAACCTCCAGGTGTCGCTGTGGATTGTGGGCCACCAGGCAACTTCCAGGATCTGCAGGAGGGACTTTAGCTGCCCATGGTGTCTTTCTGCTGTCCTCTGATGGAAGTGTTTCCGTCTGCTGGACCAGGGTCTTAGGGACGATGAGCTGGATGTTGTTGTCGTCTCTCTTCTAGATCCACCGATACAGCAAACCTTGGTGTTCCCGCTATTCTGTCCTGTTGGTCGGTGGAGTGGAGGGAGAGATGGAAAGTCCCTGGAGAGTGTCGTCATCACCCTGTGCACTGCTGAGTTGCTCTGTGGGGATGGGAAAGATGGAGAAGATGGTGTCTGGCCTAGTTGAAGTGGTGGCGCATAATTCACCATTGGTTGTTCTGTTGGTATTCTGTGAAGTGGTTGAGGCAGTGGGATCGCTGACCAGAGGAAAGGCAGGGGCCGATGTGGGAGGCATTGGTCTGGTCGTCGCAACGGGAGTGGAGATTGCAGTTTCTGGATCCCTTGTTTGCTCCAGCTGTTTCATCCATTTCTTGTCTCTCTTCCTAAAACACTTGATGACCTCTCTCTCCAGTGTCGCCATGGCATCCTTTATAGATTCCTCTATTTTGTTACATTTAAAATCCACAGCCTCTCTAAAATACACTTCATGGTTAAGATTACAGTCATGGCCAAAAGTTTTGGCAGTGACATAAATTTTGTGTTCTGCAAAGTTTGCTGCTTCAGTATTTGTAGATTATTTTCCCACATGTTTATATGGTATACTGAAAAACATTGATAAGCATATCATACGTTTAAAGGCATTTATTGGCAAAAAATATATATAACGAGTCAATATTTACAGTGTTGACCCTTGTTCTTCATAACCTCTGCAATTTGCTCTGGCATGCTGGATATTAGCTTCTGGGCCAAATCCCGACTGATGGCAATCCATTCTTGCCTTATTAGTTCTCGGAGTTGATCACAATTTGTGGGGTTCTGCTTGTCTCGCCTTTGAGGACTGACCACAGGATCTCTATGGGATTGAGATCCAGGGAGTTGCCTGGCCACGGATCCAAAATTTCAATGTAATGATCTTCGAGCCACTTCTTTATCACTCTTGCTTTGTGACATGGTGCTCCATCATGCTGGAAAATGCACGGATCATCACAAAATTGCTCATGGATCACTGGAAGAAGTCGCTCTTGCAGGACATTTTGATACCATTCTTTATTCATGGCAGTGTTTTTGGGCAGAATTATGAGAGAGCCCACTCTCTTGGTTGAAAAGCAACCCCATGGATGGTCTCAGGATGCTTCACTGTTGGCACGTCACAGGACTTATGGTAGCGTTCACCTTTTCTTCTCCAAACAATCGATTTTCCAGATGTCCCAAACAGTCTGAAGGGAGCTTCATCAGAGAAAATAAATTTACACCAGTCTTCTGCTGTCCAATCCTTGTACTTCCTGCATAATTTCATTCTGTCCTTGCCGTTTTTCTTGGAGAGAAGTGGCTTCTTTGCTGCCCTTCTTGACACCAGGCCGAAAGTCTTCGCCTCGCTGTGCGTGCAGACGCTCTCACACCAGCATGCTGCCATTCCTGAGCAAGCTCTGCACTGGTGGTGACACAATTCTGTAGTCCTCAGGAGGAGATAGTCTTGGCGCTTGCTGGACACTCTTGGATGTCCTGAAGACTTCTTCACTGCAGTCGAACCTCTCTCCTTGAAGTTCTTGATGATCTGGTAAATAGTTCTTTCAGGTGCAATATACTTTGTAGCAATTTCCTTGCATGTGAGGCCATTTTGATGCAAAGCGATGATGGCTGCAAGTGTTTCTTTGGAGGTAACCATTGCTAACAAGAACACAATGATTGGGAGCGCTTCTTCCCTCCTTTTATAGCAAT
>NW_015540955.1:215524-222861 GCF_001515605.1 Sinocyclocheilus anshuiensis
CACCTGACTAGTACTCATTCACACTTTCACATGTGCTGCTGATATGATTAGTCAATTAATGTTAGCTGGTCATTTTGTGTCAGGATCAAAAAACAGTGAAATTTATTTATTTATTTTTTTTTTTGTGAAAAGTAAATTGTTTGGCCAATGAAGCTTTTAGCAATTATTTAAAATTAATCTGATCACTCTACACAATAATCTAGAAACAATGTGATTGAACACCACAACAGCTTAAGCAGCAAACTTTGCAAAACACTAAATTTGTGTCACTGCCAAATCGTTTGGCCATGATTGTACGTTCAACAGAGTCTTTAAAATCCTTCTCCAGCAAGTGTCTATCAGTGCATTTAAAATCCAAGTGAAAGTCCAGCTTGTATCTAGAAAGGTGAGTCAGAATAAAACTCCACAGTCCGGGATGGGTGATCACCAGCGCATTTGTAAGTAAGAGTGTTTGCTTGTCATGCTGCCACCTTTATACTGTCCATTTTCTATTTTCTGTCATGTGATCAGTCACATGACATGCAGAACCAGACTCATTTAAAGACATACACGAATTAAAACAGATAAGAGGAATAAAATGGCTAAGACATCATGTAAATTGATAACTCTCTCTATATATATATGTATATATATAACTATCATAATACATATTGAGTGGATTGAAACATGTGTCCTGTGTGACAGTGTCACTATATATATTCAGCATTTTTAAATAAAATGCTTAATCAACTGTTTAAAATAGTATTTTTTATAATTATTTGAATAATTAAATAACTAATGAAAGACATAATCCCAGTAAAACACATTTATCTGAAATTTACATTTATTATATTATTTACATGCATTATATGAATATTTACTTGCCTCTATTTACTTGCCATATTTTAATTGAAGATTTGTCATAATAGCAACACTATGAATGCAAAGTGAATGACCTAGCCTATAAGTTATTAGCCTATAAGCTATACGTTTTACTTTACAAAAAAAGAAAACTCCCCCTCACAGAAACTACTGGCAAAATGTGCAATTATTAGGGATGCTCCAATTGATCGGCCGGAGAGCAGTATCGGCCTCACTGCACACATCTGCGGCGCGTTACGGCTCAACGGGAACCGGAGCTGATCGCGGGCGATCTAATGCTTGTGTTTATACTGGCCAGCCGCGGCACGTTTCTGAAGCAGCTCTCCGCGCTGCTTGCCTAAAAATAGTCTTTTGTGAGTTGTCACAGTGTGGAGGACGGAACAAAACCTCGTCGGAGCCGTAAAGGATAATGGTAACATAACACGCTGATTGTGGGATGCTTTTAAATTCACATTTATTTATAAAACAAAATATATTTTTTGGCCATATTAGCCTACTCAATAGCATTAACACAGGCTTTACTACTTTCGAACTTTATCTGGAATGTCACCCTTTCTGTCACTGCAACTTCCCGATCAGGCGAACGAACACAAACAGACACACAAAATCGTCTGCCTCATGAAAAAAATGTTATTAAAAAAAAATGTATAATTTATTTTATCCACCCGCGACCCACCCGCAAATAATCAGAATGCATTTTTTATTACCCGACCCGTGGATTATCCGCAGTGCCCATGGGTATAGGAAAAGCAAAATATGTTTGCTGCGTAAATCAGACGAACTTACTGAAAATGCAAATTCCTTCTCTGCCAGCAGGAGCTGCTTTAAAGCAGGAGAAACAGAGGTTTCCCCAGTACCGGCTGCACACAAAGCAGCGCTGAGATCACAAACGCTGCTTTATCAGGCATATAACATGCAAGATGAAATGAAAATGACATCTAAAATTTGCTAAAGATAGTCCTGTATTCCTTAAGAAATACAGTGATATAAAAACACCCGCGCCTTGTTTTGATTTTTAAATGTGCAGTACGTGCTCATGTTTATTCAACGAAGCCTTTTGGAAAATCGGTCAGTTTTGATATTGTGGCAAGCGCCATAAATAAATAAATGTATGGGAAATACATCCCACAGCACAACCACCTGAGCCCAACTTCAGTCTACTCATCACCTTAACTGCGTTTGTAGCCGGTGCCATAGCCAGACTGATAAACAAACACAGACCGGAAGTTAACTTTGGGCCAGGCGTGTGCGCCCGATGAAACCGTCTATATAAAGCTTGAAGCATCAGAATCGGCATCGGTATCGGCCGATCACCATCACAAGAAATCGGTACTCAGTATCGGCTGCAAAAATCCTGATAAGAGCATCCCTAGCAATTATTATTCATTTTGCAAAGATAAAATTCTTGATGGCTCGAACATTCATCTTATGAGATACACTAGCTTAAAGGTAGGGTTCATACAGTTAAAAAAATTATAGTCTATTTTGGGAGGAAAACAGGGCAAATTGAAAACAAATAGGATATAGAGTGTAGGCTATACAGTATAAATACCAGTAAGAAGGTATGCTAACTGACAGTTTAGATACACTCCTCCTATTCTCTACTCTACTAATATGTGATCTAGAATGATAATAAGTAATCTAAGAGAGAAAAAACAAACAGACAAACAAACAAACAGGTAATCTAGTCTTTAAACTCTTTTCTGTCCTTATATGAAAGCAGTACCTCATTGTGTCATGGAAAGCCCCGTTTAATACAAATACATCGTCCTCACTGCCTCCTCTGCTCACTTTTTATTAAGTGCGGTATTCCACAAGGACCAATATTTTAGAGGCAGCTCGAGTAAGGGGCCATAAATAATACAACATAAATCATGAAAGGCCCTATTTGACTTGTCAAATTTATCACCTATCTTAATGCCACTGTGGTTTAAGAGCAGTTTTCACACTGTTATACCACCTTGAGAGTTTTAACGTCAACTTCACTTGATGCGGTACCACAGCCTTATCACAGATTTATTTTAAATAAACTGCAAATAAAGTGTTTTATACGTCCTAAAACCCACTTTTTACTTGGCCTCAAGTTTTAATAGGGTAGAGAGGAATAAAAGTGGAAAAACATTTCCACATTTCGTTCAGATCTTTATGATTATTCTATGCAGAATTGTGTTACTCTGTTCTCTAAACAGATAACTACAGCTCTGTCAGGACCACTATAGTCAAAGATGAATGTCAATTACCATACAGTACAGTTTGGATTGGTGGTATGTTTCTGTTCTGGGCAAGAACTCCCTGTGCATCCATGCAGCCTAGCATGGATAAGAGCAGGGAGAGCAGTGATAACCTCCCTAGGGTAAACAGAACAGAACCAACATAAATGAATTGCAGATATCATTAATGTTCAATAATTTAATGTACACATTTTAGAAATTAGTCTAATTCAAAGGGGAATCAGAAGGCCGAATCCTGACTGGATGAGAGGTGGAGTTGGGGATGGGGGAGGGTAATTAACTATTGAGCAACACGAAAGCTGCTGATAATACTGAAGGACCTTATATATGGATGCTGTGATAGGTGTCGAATCCCTGTAGGTAGACGTGGATCAGCTGAGAGTCCGATCATGTGAGCTTGACTAATGTGACCTACCAGAACTAACGCTACGCTTGATTTCTGTCAGGACCCCTACCCCCCAAAACAAAACCATATGCTGATATCGCTCAACACAAACTGACAGCGAAAATCTCAATGCCTTAAGCAGCAAGCATGTTGCCCTTACCCAATGACCCAACGAGTATGTTGCCAAAACCTGCATAAGCCATAGCAACAAGCATGTTGCACTTAACTAGATGATCTATGTGTGAATATGAACGAGTATGTTGCCAATATGCAACAACATGAATCTGAAAAGCTTACGCTACAACATGTTTTCAATAACAACCAGATAGCTTTGAAACAAGCATGTTCCAATAACAACCAGATAGCTTTGGAACAAGCATGTTCCCAATACAACCATATAGTAGTAATGTTACATATGACACTGAAGCTTCAAAGCGTCTATCGAGTATGCAGCACAATTGCTCACGAAGCTCTGTGCTGGAGCGCGTATTGTTTTCAGAGAATCACGTGATCAACAAAAAATGAAGCCTCACTTTGTCCAATCACATGCGCGTGTCGGAATATTCAAACTCCCAGATCTTACTTTTATGTAAGTTTTCATTCAGACTTATTCAATGAAATACCCAATCATACAAGTAATATTAAGAATAAAAAGTATTTCAGAAAAAATAAAATATTTGCCATATGAAGGTCATATATGTGTGCATTATTCTTCTATTACATCATATTGATTTTCGTACTGGCATTTAATGCCACAGTTTAATGGGCAAATTATTTTACACACACACACACATACACACACACACACACACACACACTCGTAACATGAGTTGATGGGATTTGTGGTCGCTGCTTTGTCCGACTGAGTGTCTTTCACAGGCTTTTGGCTGCTATATTTCTTAACCACCAGATGGCACTGTTTTTGACACTCTTGAAGCTTTGAATCTTTTCCCGAAGCAGTCAGAGGAAAGCCTCAGTGCTTCATGCTTGAATTGCCCATCACTACCATATAGCTTTAAGAACAAGCATGTTTCCAATACAGCTAGATAGAACAAGCGTGTCCGATACTTTAACAGAATAAACACTGAACTGACTTCAACTGAACAACGACGGTTTACTGTTTTTCTGTAGAGCTGCGCAACAGCAGGAATGAATCCATTTGCACCATGATGGCTATTTCCTGTCTATCACCGCAAAGCTGCTTAAATCTGCTGTATACTGCTATATGATGTTTCATTAACAAGTTTCGGGAGGAGCACAATCAGATAATCAATCAATTCGGAACATGTGGAGCTTGTTAGTTAATCACCTTAACTATCACAATGCGTATATATATATAGCCAACTTACCTCTGTCCCACGACAGTATCCAGCATGATTTCGGCCGCTGCTCTGCTTGACCAGCCACACGGTTTCCACGACACAGAGGCCTACCCTCGCCTACACTAGAGACACTTCCAATTTCTTGCCCGGCATTCTTCTATCATTCGGCCGAGTAAAAAAATCCTCTGTTTGGAAAATTTTAAGCCGGAGGCAAGCGCTGATTAATTCCGACGCACAGTTCTCACGGAGGGTGAACAAGCAGATCTGTACAATCTATTCGTCACCCTGCAAATCAGCCAACCTCACAACCAATTCACTCCAGCCCCAAGGTGGCCAATAGATCGCGCAAAGCTCGCAAGGCCTTGAACTCGCCGCGTTTGACACCCCCATTTTCCCGCACAGCACCCCAGATCTCACTGCAGCAAGACCTCACTCGCTTCCCGCTTCGTCTCCGCTTTTCACCGCGGCTCTTCCTGCCACAGCTCCATATGCAGTCGGGCCTCCAGCTCTCGTAGCGCAGGCCACCAGTGTTGCCAAATAATTATCAGGTAAAATCGCCAAAGGCAGGTCATTTGTTGCTTAAGTCGTTAAATAATGTCACAACATTATTGCATGTTAATATCATTATGCAACCACGACAAAGTGAGTAGAATACTCACTGAAATTGCATAAAAAAACAAACAAAAAAATTACCTGTATTTAAATGACACATGCATTTTGATGGATGGATAAGATTTATTTTTGTTTTGTAGATAAGATCAATAGTGGAAGAAGGAAGTTGCACTGTTCATCACAGTGGATAACAGTAAATGATTAACAATCATAGGTACAAAACCAGCTGATGTGCCGCTCGGCTGGCTAGCTATTTCAATACATTTTTTTATTTTTGTGTGGTTAAGAGGAAATGTACGCCTTTATAATTGTATTACTTTGTAAAAGCTGCAAAAATATTTTTTTTAAATCGTTACATTTGTTGCTAGGCGCTTCGGAAAAACAAGTTGCTAGGGTAGTCTGAGAAAATGCTAAATCTAGCAACAAATTGCTAAGTTGCCAACACTGCAAGCTACCCAGGCATTTCAGCATGTCCCGCCAAATGTTACAAACCACTCCCCTTTCCTGCGGCCTACAGCGGCTGAAGAAAGCGCGAAGCTGCTTCAGCTTGCAACACAGGCCCATGCATCTCAGTCTTTTCTAATAACCTTTTTCCTTTTCAGCGACCTCCAGGTCCTGTAGCAGACTCTCGCGCGAGGCTGCCTCCGCTAGCGGTGCAGTCATAAACCACTCCCCTTTCCCTCAGCCTACAGCGGCTGAAGAAAGCGCGAAGCTGCTTCAGCTTGCAACACAGCCCCACGCATCTCAGTCTTTTCCTCCTGTTACTTTTAACCCCTTTTCCTTTTCAGTGGCCTCCAGCTCCCATAGGAGACAGTTAAGCGTGAGGCTGCCTCCGCTGACAATCACGGCCCCTGCTCCTCTCCCTCACAGCTATCTACTTCATTCAAAATCGCAATATTCTCTTTTAACAGCAAAATCACTGCCCGTCCCACTATATGCTGTCGCCTTGGAGCCACCTCCAGTGGCTCACAACATCTGAGCACAGATTCTGGCAGGTGCAGACATAGACCAATAATCGGATAATTATAATTTATTTTTTATAGTAAAAAAATTAATAAAAAATAGGCCTAATCAACAATGGCCTTTAAAATTACCTAAAACCATATATAATGGTAATGAGGCCATTATAATTGGTTCAAAAAGTATTAAAAGCAAGTAACAATATGGTTTTGTTGAACAAAACTTAACATAATGTATTATAAACAATATAATGTATGATAAGTGTAAGTACTGTAAGGAATTTAACTCATTAATTCTATAAGGGAATTAATCATTAATTTTATTTCTAGCTCAGGTTTTGAAAGGACTCGAATCTGAAAATTCTAAGTCCACCTGTTTAGAACTGATTTCAAATTTGTTATTTTACACCTTATCAGCTACTTGTCCTGCGAGACGTTAATGTCAGTGTATATTAACAATTTGACTATGTATTTTCCCAGGCCACGGGTTAATACGTTATTTGATAAGTTATACGCTACGAGCTAGGTAACGTAATCTTGGCAATGTTTTTGACTTTAAAATTTCACGACACCAGACAAGGATTCTTTATAAATGAAAACGAATTTATTGGTCATTCTAGATTACATTAAAACTAAGCCAAAACACACATAGACACACACACACACACATATACAGCTTCAGAAGAATGAAGGAATGAGTTAACGGAGTTGCATGAAGTTTTCTTGGTTCTAACACCCGTTTCCACGAGTGGTTTTAAATTCAGCTGTCCATTTTTAAGCAGGCTGACTTTTGTCCAGCCCGCAGGTCGTTGTCCAATCAGATGGTGGGTGCTCAAACAACAGGTATTTTGCATACACAGTAATCCTAATAACTAAAAAGAAAAGTTATAAGGCCAAGATTAAGATATCATGGTTTCAATAAACACATCAAATATATATATACGGCATAACACATACAGTGGATACA
>NW_015540955.1:223464-237726 GCF_001515605.1 Sinocyclocheilus anshuiensis
TTCATTGGTGGTCACAAGACATCGTGGTTTCTATGTGTTGTGAACGAACCTTCCAGTCCTGATGCAATAGAAGCTTTGTTGTCTCCTGATTGAATTAGTTTAGATCTCATGAGTAGATGAGACAAGACTGACAGGAAATCGCCCCCGAATATTGGAGTCACGTGCTGGGATGATTCCATGGCATATCAGTGTCTGTTATGGATAGAAATCCCTACATAAGCATCATATTAAAAGCCTACAGAAGGCGCCAATGGCCTGGCGATTGTTTTACATGTCACTGCATGATCCGATCCTTGTTTAAACAACACTTAATTAAAATGTCCACTTAATATTTAATATTTGCCAATTTCTTTACGACAGAATTCAAGAATTTCAGTTTCTCTTTTCAGATGTAGCAGTAGTACTCACTCCCGCAGGAGCCCGTATCTTTACTTTCCACTGCCAGAGCCGGCTTCCGCAGAAGCCACTTTCTCTTTTTAGATGCCATAGCAGTACCCGCTTCCACAGGAATTTTCTTTTCAGATGCTGCAGCAGTACCCGCTTCCACAGAAGCCTCCTCCTCTTTTCAGATGCCGTAGCCGTACTCGCTTCCACAGAAGCCTCCTTCTCTTTTCAGATACCGCAGCAGTACTCACTCCCGCAGGAGCCTGTATCTTTACTTCCCACTGCCGCAGCAGTGCTCACTTCCGCAGGAGCCTGTATCTTTACTTCCCACTGCCGCAGCAGTGCTCGATTCTGCAGAAGCCTTTTTCTCTTTTCAGATACCGTAGCCACTCCCGCAGGAACCTATACCTTTACTCCCCACTGCCACAGCAGTGCTCGCTTCCGCAGAAGCCTCCTTTACTTAAAAAAAAATAAAATAATTACAAAAAAAAATTATTTTATACTGCAGCTACAGTGACAATTTGATGCTGCCGCCGCAGTGCCCTGCTTAATTTGATGCTGCCGCTGCAGTGCCCCCTTCATTTGATACTGCCGCCGCAGTGCCCCTTCAATTTGATACTGCCGCCCCAGTGTCCGCTTTATTTGATACTGCCGCCCCATTGTCCGCTTTATTTGATACTGCTGCCGCAGTGCCCGCTCAATTTGATACTACCGCCACAGTGCCTCCATCAGTCGTTTCGTGCCTCATGGCTTATTCAGCATCGGACAGGGATCTCCCTTCCGGTGCAGAAGAGGCGCAGCTCCCTTCGGTCGCAGCGAGAGCCCTCCATCCGACGCATCAAACCATGCCTCGTATCCAGCTACAAGAGGGACTCTCCCTTCCGGTGCAGCAGAGCCGCAGCTCCCTTTGGACGCAGCGAGAGTCCCTCACCATCGTGCTCCTCATTTGGCGGCAGGTAGGGGTCGCTGTCCGACGCGGCGAGCCACACTCCCGCTGAGCACCGCACGAGCCCTTTCAGTCGCCCTACCTCCTTCTCGTAAACTCTCATACCGTTCTATCTTCATGGCATGCATATTTTGGGGGGGCTACTAACAACATTTTATTCTCCAGCTACTGTCTCATGGCTATTAGCTTCTTTTGGGGAGTTCTCGTGGTTCGGGCTCTCTCCCGAGCTCGGAGCCCTCCCTCTGGACAGCACGCCAACTATGCTTACTAATTGCTCAATCCTATTATATGTTAGTGCGAACTCGTAAAATAAATACAAGCGACTTGACTTGATAAGCTAGCACAGCATGTTGCAGCAACGAGCATGTTGCCAATGACAACAGATAATAACGCACATTGCCAATATGTTTGCATAAGCCTAGCATTAACATTTTACTGAAAACTACAAAATAAGCCTAAGCAACATGGATGGCCTTAGCAACAAGCATGTTGCCAATAAACTGAGAGCATTTGAAAGGAACTTAGCTTAGCTTAGCTTTGTGAAGACATTCAGAGATGAATGGCGAGTGAAACATAGCCAGCTGTGACGTGGATGCTTGATCTCCTGATATTAGGGTTGGGTACCGAACTCTGTACTTTTAAGGGTACTGACCGAATTACAGCAGTACTACAGAGTACCAATTCACGTTAAATCAATCGGTGCCAAATCACGGTACCTGAGAACTTATCTGGGCACTGTGCAAGAGTACGTTAGAGAAAGAATGAGAGAGCGTCACCATGTGTTCATACACAAGACTTGTTCATAGACTTGTTCATACACCACAATGGCTAACCAAAAATGTTCAGAAGTGTGGTTGCATTTTACAGAATTAGATGCAGACAATGCTATTTGCAATATTTGTAATTCTAAATGCAAGGCTGGCCATAGCAACACATCTAACCTCAGGAAGCACCTAAACAACATGTATTTAAAAGCTCAAGAGTGTATTGTATTTGGCAGCCTGATCTCCCGCCACAAAAGTAACTGCAGCTAAGACACCTGCGGCCAGTGCCGAAGTAGAACCTCTGGACGATGAAACATTAACCTCTTAACTGTCACCCCCCACCCCCCCGTTTGGACATAGGCGTGAAAGTGCACTATTCAAACTTAAATTGTTATAATTCATAAATGCTTTTGAATACAGACTTAAGGTTGGTCTCTTTTTAAAGAAGACAATCTGCAGATTATAGCAGAAGGGAAATCTTTTCAAAAAATTAAAGCTTCAAAAAGTTATAGAAGTTTACATTTATTGTAAAGAAAATGTACTGTACTATTTTTATTTTATTTTATATAAAATAAATATTTTATACAATGTTTTAATCCAAAATTGCTATAAAATTAAAGCCATATGTCTAAGTGAGGCATCTTCAACATCTTCAGATAATTATTAGGGCTGGGCAATTTAACACGCTACTGGCTTGATAGGTTACTCACTGGCTCTGAATACACATGCAGACAAACCATTGGTCACAGGAGCGGTGGGATGTTGATCAGTACAGGTTTGGGATGGGCGTCATCATGCATCTCCACCAATGAGAGCATTTGGGGTGGGCCTAACGCGGCGCGACTCAACGCGACAAAATACTATAGAACCCATTATAATCAGTGATGCTATCTACACAAGATGCAGCACGACACGACAAATCCCTAACAGTAAACTGCTACCTCGTTCTATCTATGACGACACAAAATTCAAATGATTTGCAACGGTTGCTTTGTCGCGTCCAGTGTAGACACGGTGCAACCCCTTATTTACACTGCACGCGTCTGCGGAATGTTATGGCTCCGACAAGGTTTTGGTCCGTCCTCCAGGCAGTGCCAACTCACACCAGGAGCATTTCAGAAACAAAGCGACAGAATTTGCGAGACCACATGATTTGCCTGTCCGACATTGTGTGTCTTGATTATTTGTGTTCTAACATGGCTAAGTTGGCTAAATGTTTGTTTTGTCCTGTTTAATTCTATTTATAGTTGTATTTATTGCTATGTCCTACTTTGTTGTGCTGTAGAAAACAAAGTTAATACACTTAAAAGTCTAGTTATGAACGACAATGATAAAAGTTTTGTAGCTGTGTGTAGTCGTCTAAAACACATCCTCAATTATCTTGTATCTATATTTCACATACCATTTCTGACTTCCTGGCAGGATATAATAATGTGAAATATGATCGGGAGTCTGCACAGGTTTTTTTTTTTTTTTAAATTGACAGAATTTTAAAAAACTTTTATTTTGTATCTACTGTGTGGCTTGGATGCAGCATGCGTCAAAAACAGGCGAACGGATCGCAACGAAGGATAGCACGTATGAGCCTCCCTCAAGACGCACCATCACAAGAAGAATACATGAGTTTTATGAAAAGGAGATTTTAATTTGATTACATTAATGTTTAAGTTGAGATTTACAAAAAAAATATTGTAACTGCTACTATGTAAAGGGAATACTGCTGTAAAAAAGCAGCCTATTTTTTACCCTATTTAAAGTGTTAGCAAAGCAAATGTTATTGCACTTTTGTTCATAACGTAGTGTTTTTAAAATAAAAGTGAGCAATACACTACTTTTGAATTCATTATTTAATTTTGTGCATAACAATGTGATTAATCTGAGAAAAATCATATGATTTATCGCCATAAAAAAATTTGATCGTTGCCCAGTACTAGTAATTGATTATCCTAGCTAATTTAACAAGTTGTTGTTGGAGAAAATGACATTTTCACGGTGATGGTTACCGTTAACATTTTTACTAATATCATTTAACACATCTAGTTAACGGTCGAAATTCCGTACTGTGCTATTTATGTTAGACAAATAGTAACGGTAACGTTATGTGAGATGCCAGAAACCTTAGTATGAAAGTACTAGTATAGCCTACTATTTATATGTAAATATTACAGTATACAAACATCACAGACAGTAGCAGACAGCAACCAACGGAGCTCTGGCATAATGTCAATAACACTTCTATACATGACAGCAGTTTCTTTACAGTTAGTGAGGTAAACATGCCAAAATAACTGCCTGTTCCTATTGAAGGGTAATTTGAATTAGTAGAATATTTGCAAAGTAAGTCCAGGAAAATAATGCAATTGAAACACCATTGTTCTTTTAATTAATGTAGCGCTTTTGCATAATATATTTCTAAAATATAATTATTGTTGTTGTTGTCAGCTCATGAGTCATGTTATTTACACTCTTGCCTTCAATGACAGGTCATGCTGTCACACTTTCAGCCTACCCTTCTGTCACAGTGAGAGCAGCAGAGGTTACTGCGTTTATTGTTAAAGGAATGTTGCCTTTCTCAACAGTTGAGGCCCCATGGTTTAGGTAAATTATCACACTGCATAAATGAGTGATTATATGTGTGATGAGGAAAAAGAATAAGCTAAGTTACTAATACTAATGCTGTGTAGTCAGTGTCGTTATTTCTATTGTTTTTCTTTTTATAATGATAGGGAGATGACAAAAACTCTGAACCCAAAATACTCACCCACCCACCCCGACACCAGTGGTTTTCTCTCCAACACACTTGTACCGGCTTGGTATACTGTAGCATTGAGAAGGAAAAAGTGAAGGAGGAGATCAGAGCAGTTGACCAGTCACTGCTGATGGATGGAGCAATGTGGCGCAAGACCACTACCTCACAGTCACTGTACATTAGATAGTGGAGGCCGAGTTAAGGGAGAAAGTCCTTCATACGCGTGCAGTTTATGTCTCCCAGACAGGGCCAGCTGTAACAGAGGAGACAGATACAATTCTAGATGATTTTGGGCTAAATTCAAAATTGGTTGCAGTCACAGTTGACAACGCTGCAAGCATGAATGTAGCAGTAAAGAGGATGCAGATTACGATGGTGGCATGTTTTGCACACACGCTGAATGTAGCTGCGCAAAAGCTCTACAGTGTGAAAATGGTCACCAGCTGGTCTGGAAGGATACGGGTTGTCATCGTGTGGTTTAGGAAAGCTATACTCTCCAAGCCTGTCCTTAAAGAAAAGCAGAGACTCCTTGGTAAGTTGTAAACTCGGAAAGATCAATTTAAAAAATAATAATAATAATAAACAAATAAAAAAATAAATAAAAATATAGAATAATAAAACCCCAAAAAAATTGTTTGCAATGTATATTTTTGTTTGTGTTCTTAAAGGCCTTCCTGAACATGCATATTGTTTTAATGTACTATTGTGTATGTCTTATTAAAGGGTGGAGATGTGACGCAGGAGGAAAGAGGATCAAGAGGAGGAGGAGGAGGAGGAGGATCAGTTTACCGAAGACAGAACACCAGAAGTAGCAACAGCACATGTAAGATATGGACATTACTACTGACATACTTGTTGTTTTGATCAAAATTATTGATGAATTATCATAAGGCCACTTTCTCTTTGAAGACAGCACTTTGGCAGCTCTTCAAAGACGAAGACCAGGCCCTGCTTGAAACAGTGAAGATAGATGTCAGTGGCACCTCACTCACTGAAAAGGCCAAGAAAGAGGTACAGGTGTACCGGAGCTTCCCAGCAGTCCAAAGCTCAGTGGATCATATCCTGTGGTGGTGGCAGAAGAGGGACCAAATGCCAGTGCTGGCCAGGTTGGCCATCTCTATGTCCAGGCCTCTTCTACGCCCTCATAGCGGGTGTTCTCAACAACAGGGGACACAGTTAGTGTGGAGTGGACACGGCTCTTACCTGAGAGAGTCGACATGCTGATTTTTCTCAAAAAGAACAGATTAGTTAGTTTTGATTTCATTAAAATAGTTTAATGCCCTTAATGTTCATTGTTCATTTGTTTTACTTTTTTATTTTATTTATCTCTTAGACACACATAACAGTGTGCTCACACTATGCCCTGGATGTTGTAGTTGTAGGGATGATTTTCCATGAGAAAATCATCCAAGTCCATGAAAGGAACAAATTCCTTTCGCTAATTTCTAGTGCACAATTCCTAGTGAGATGATGGGGTTTTGCCTGCCGAATTTGCTATTTAATTAGCTATTGAGCACTGTGAAAGCTACTGATAATACTGAAGGACCTTATATATGGATGCTGTGATAGGTGTCATATCCCTATAGGTAGGCTGAGAGTCAGCTGATGCGAGCTTGACTAACGTGACCTGCCAGAACTAACGCTACACTTGATATGTGTGTTTTGGTTAGAAACAATGGGTCTCATTCACTAACAAATGTATGTACTACACACAGGAGAACTTCTAACCAAAAATATAAAAAATAATAAAATAAAAAACTCTTGTCTGATTCACAATATGAGCATACACACATGATTTTGTTTTTAACCTTGTTTGAATCTTGAAGAATTAGGGTGATTCTAAGTAAGCAATGAGTGCCCAAGGTTAGTAGATTATATAAAACACGCCAAAACCATCTCCATATTTGGGCTTTCCGAACCTTTCCTTTCCAGCCTTTCACCACACTCAGCAAAATTATGCTCTCTAAAGACGCGCCTGAAAGCATGCACAGCAGAATTCTCAAGCAATGCCAAATGTGACATCCTCAAAACTAGCTAAAAAAAAAAAACTTTTTTTTTATACAGACCCAGTTTACAAACCTCTCATTTTAACCAACTGTACACACGTGTATATGCGTAGTTACACAGAGAAACCTCGCATCTTGAGCCGTAATGCAGCTGTATATGATGAAATATATTTAATGTGACTACATATGTTTAAAATGTTATCTTTACACGCTGACGGAATGAGTGCTTTATTGGCTGAACTAAGTCGAAGGAGCAACACGACCATAGACCAGAGCTTCTCAAGAACAGAGGCCTCGAAAGGAGAGAGGAAGCCTAACTATGTTCTTATTGAGGCCAGGATCCAAGAAGGCTCACAGAGAGCCTAACACTCAGATCCAACTGGCCCGCAAAGCTCTGCAGAGTGGAGGCCTAATACAACACCTCTCAAATGAGAGGCGGCCTAGCAACACTTCTTACTACCTAGCCAATACCTAGCTGAGCTCTAGGAGCGGAGGCCTCAACATGACAACTCTCTAAAATGAGAGGATGCCTAACTACACTCCACACTCAGGTCATCTTATAAGGAGGCTCACAGAGAGCCTACAATTCACAGATGCTGTCCTAGCGGAGCTCTGTCGAGCGAAGGCCTCAGTGAAGATAACTCTCTGTAGCGAGGCCTGACGACGTTCGCACTAGGTGAACAAGCTCTATGAGCGGAGGCCTCAGCATGATGACTCTCTAAAATGCAAGCAGAATATGGATTTTCCCAAAATCTCTGCACCTCAGTGTAGAGGACTAGTACGAGCTGGACGGTTATGTCCCGACAAAAAGCGTTCATCAAGGCAACCACGAGGGGGCTCATGCTTTCATGGCAGATCTAATCTTTCCGCGGCGCGAGACATGATGTCCAACAACTCGTCATATGCGTGGCAGGCGGCTGTGAGTGCTCAGAGACATCACCATTTCACATAACATGTGTGTCATCAGTCGTCAAGAAACGCTAACACACTTCCTAAATTTTGCAGTGCTAGTGCTTGCCATAGTTTGCCTATTTAGACACTGAAACAGACAAGAAAGAGGATGACGTATTTCAAATGTGCCCTTTTATACTCTCGGCTGCACCAGTTGTGATGTCACAGGCTGCTGCCTGCCAGTGTTAAGTTCATTGTCGTATTTAGACTCATGCTTCAGACACCGGTCATGCCGGAGGCATTCACCATAGTGCCCTCTAGGGGACGCAGAGCAAGTTCTCATTTGAAAGGGAACTAAGGTTGCTGCAGGAAGTCGTGTTAGTGACACCAGAAGGGGGCGCTCAGCCTGTAATCTTTGTGAGACCTAAAAGCCCCACTGTACTGTACAAAGCCACACCCATTTGGATGAGATCCTGACTCCTCCTGTTTGTTTAAAATCCCAAGGAGTAACACTTGGCACTATTGGCCACATCCTTACTAATCCATAAACTAATTTAGAATAATCTATGAATCACTCTTGAAATGTTTGGAATGGCATACTAAAACCCTACTAGTAATACTACTATTTCCGCAGTATGTACACTGCACATATGTACATTTTGCGTATGCAGAGGGTGACAAATGCTGAATTTGGAATAGCATAGCATACTCTCTTACTATTTCTGCAATTTCTTTTTATGGCAAAAATAAAAGGTTTAGTATGCTAGTATGATAGAATTCAGCCAGACACAATTGCCAGAATGAGTAATAAAAAAATCATACTGAATGAAATATTGTATCCCACAATGCAATGGAATATATCTAACCTTTAATATCCCTAGCGTGATTTTTTAATTATTGTTTTATAATTATTTTAAAATTATTTAATAGGACTGCCAAACATTTTAACATTTTAAAATCGGTTGCCAAATGATAAATAAATAAATATAAAGTAGTTGGTTAACTGAATAGAAATGTAGCATACATTAAGTTTGGAATAATGCTAATTATTCATTTAGTATTACATAGTAGTGTTTCTTTCCAAAAATAGCCTCTTTTTCTTTGCACTATATCAGTGGTTCTTAATATTTTTTTACCCCAAAGGCCCCCCATTTTCGACAATGATATCCAAAGGCCTGACTTTCCTGATTTACTAGATATAAGAAGCATAAAGATTTTACAAAATAGTTTTTAATCAATTTCTACCCAAAATATATTTTAGAGCTTGGCAGAACTAGTCTAGAAAATTACTTTCAAAATTAGGCTACCTCATAATAGTAAGTTTTGTTTTTTTGTTTGTTTTTTTGCCATGGGAATTCTGGTTCTTCAAAGAAAAAAAAAAGATAGAAAGAAAAAGAAACATTTAGTTCTTTTAGTTGTTTTGTCTTATTTTAAACCATTTTAAGTCATAATGAAGTCCCAGTGAAAGTTTGTTGACTCTTTCTATAGTGGGCCCCGGCCCTCTGGTTGAGAACTGTCAAGTCAAGTCAAGTCAAGTCTGCTTTATTGTCAATTCTTCCACATGTACAGCACATACACAGAGCATTGAGAGTCGGATGTAGTCCAGTTTATTGTCCAAAGAGCTTACGTTAGCCAGTACGATGGTGGGGATAGCTGGCTTGTGTGGGTTAGCCGCTAGCCTAGCCCGGATACCTCCGCGCTTGCCCCTCTTCTGCTTCCTCTCACGCCGCTTATGGCACCTCCGCTGTGGGCGAGATGCAGTAGTGGGGGTCAGTGATGGTGTGGGCCTCCGGAGCAGACCGAGATCCCGCAGCTCTTCGGCGTGCGCAGAGTTTAACTCTAAAAATGTGGTTCTGCCGACATCGAGCAGAAACTCACGACTGTATGCGCGCTTAAAGACAGATAGACGCGACTATACAGTAGCAGCTGATGCATTATTGCAGGTGGATGCTGCACACTTGTAGTAATTGAGAAGTTTCTCATTGTAAAGGTTTTGAGTTGAGTGCGACATACAGTGAAAACAAGGAATTATTATTAAGGACCCTTAAAAATGGCTATTCCTGTACAGCTATGATGAGCTATTCCTTCATCTTGGCTGAGCTTTCAATGCTTGTGGCATTCTGAAAAGTTGAAATGTTTTTATCTCGATGCTGCGCGGACGCGCCTGGAAAAAATGAGCGCGTCGCGACCGCGTCGCTTCCATTATGAGAGCGCCTGCCGCTCGTCTTCATTTGAAATAACAAACTTGAGCGCACAAAAGACGCAATATGTGAATGGCCCCTAATGTGCTTCTTTGTACAGTGTTAACACATTGCATCTTCCAAGCTGTGTCAAACATCTGTTCTCGCTAATAATAATAGGTACATCTGCTGAGGTGATTAAACAGTGTGATTGTCAGACAGAGCCACAGCATGGAAGAATCTCAACTAGGGGATAATGACCAGGTGCAGGATAGAAGAAGACAGTGTTGCTCGTCAGCCCTTATCACAGCCCTAGTGCACTATTCACCCTTCCCATTTCATCCGCTGCTCTGTTGTGGCTTTGGAAGATATAGTTTGATTGAGCTGTCCTGCTACAATGGGGAATCAAATGAGAGCAAACAAGATAAAGAGTCAGGTCATGCACTCCATCCCTCCATCTTAAAAAAAGGCATGAGGGCCTATCACCCTTCAGTGTTGTTAGCATTCAAAGAACCATCGTTCAGACAGACATATTAGAAGGCAGGGAGTGCTTTCCTTCAATTCACCATTTATATCACAGGGGCACTGGAAGGAGATAACAATTACCCTAAAAAGAGCGATACTGACTTATCTGATGCTTTACAAACTGCAACAAAATTGGGAGGAAAAAGTTAACTTTTTTCCCCCTCATTTCTCAGTCAAATTATTTTCATGGTACCTGATCTTACTTGCATGATTATTCATGAGGTAATTATGATTATGAATTGTAAGCATTTCCCGAGCCCTGCCATTTCTGTCTGCACTTGTTAACATCTGTTTTATTCACTCTGAACATCAAAAACAAATCACACTCCATGAGCATTATTCCCCTCTTTGTCTCATCACAGCTAAACAATCACTTAAAACAATGCCAAAGAACAAAATATTTACAGGGTAAAGGTAATTAGTTTTGACTGCATAATGAAAATGGCGTTATTATTATTATTATTATTAGACTAAATATGAGTGTGTCCTGGAGACACTAACCTTGCAGTTCATTTAGTAAAATCAGTGGTTAAGACGCTGTTGTGTACCAACCGTTTTTGTGTTTTTTTTTTGTCTGCCAACTTCAAAAACATAACTAAAAAAACTGATAAAAAATTAGTTCTGATATAAGAATATAAGAACTTGTTGAGTTTGCATGGATGTTTGCAAGGAAAGGTAATTCTAAGGCCTTGAACTATTGTTGGTCTGTGTATCCAATGTATGCAGAAGATAATTTGCCATCCACCATTATTTTTACAAAAGGAAAATGAACCATTTGGAAGAAAATAACTAAGAATATCTTTCCCTCCCACACTTTCTTTCACCTTATACACCTATAACATTTGTATTAATTTAGGATATTCTGTTTAATTTTCAAACATGTACTCTTAAATTATGACAGTCCCCTAACAAAGATGTTTCTCTCAAAGACATTTCCCACATTAAAAAAAAAAGGCTAAAATATGGCTTTACAAGTTAAAATAGAGGAGAAAATAGCAACTCCCACAAAACGAGGCCTCAAATGAGAGATAGATAGCTTATTTTACTAGCCCACTTTATATTTTCACACCTGTGCACTTGTACCATCCTCAGTCCTCATCATAACCCCCATCCCTGGTTAAATTTGTTCTCCTCAATTTATGAAAACTAATTGCTATGCTGTAAAATCACTCTGAAACATAATGATTGTTTCTCTTTCCTTTGGGCATCATCAGTGGGGGCAATTATGGCTTCATGCCTGAAGCAGCATCAGTATACCACCCATTAGAAAGGCAATAATGTCTAATACTGTACTTCTGAACTCAATCAAATGACTTATCAGCAGTAATGAGACCACATGGATTTATCTTTTGTGATAGGAAAAGCATTAGGCCCTATGAAATTTGTTTAAAAGAAATGCTATATTTGAACCCCACTTTACAGATGAGTTTCAACTTGTTTGCTGTTAAAGGTATAATGCTGTGATGTTGGCAAAAAAATAAAAAATTCTGTTGAACGTGAACATGGGAGCGTGGTGTCTCTTGTCTTCTAACATCAAAAGTATTTGGCGGGTGCCACCTGATCAAAGCTATGATTGAGTGTCATGGCTTCAGTGAGTTAAGAAAGGAGAATCAATTATTTTTCTTGGCAGAACTGAAGACAATGGCGTATTGAGTAATTGTGTAAGGCGTGCGATTCATGTCCCATTTAAATGTTTCGTTGTTTCATAAAAGGGGCCAACTTGTGGCTCTCATGTGTGCCATATTGTCAGCTGATAAAGCATTTATGTTGCAACAAAACCTTCCCATTGGCACCTTCATTTTAGGCTTCGGGATTGTAGCCAAACGTCTACTAAAGGTCACTTTCCTCTAAGCTATCATCTGCCCAAAGCAGCAGGCAGTTCAACAGATGTCAATTATTAGACCCTGGTCTGCACTAACCACAGGCAATAGTCGTCTCTGCCCTTCATTCCAACCCTGAACACCAGCTATCATTTACCATTGCTTTTTTTCTGTGTCAAACTCTCCATCCTGCATGAACGCACCCAAAATCTTGTTAGCCTGAACACCACTGACAGATCAGTGGCACAGGTGACGGAAGAAGATTACATGACAGTTTTGGGCGAAACTGGCTACTGTGCTCCTCAGAAAGCTTCTCCTAGTGGCAGGTTAGACACTCCTTTGACTTCACTTATCACTGTGTTCGGAGCTTATGCCACTGGATATGGAAGGGCTAGCCAGTTTAATTAACCTTCCACAGTATTAGAGTTGCCACTGGAATGGGCAGTTGTCCAGCGTCTGACAGTGGTTGTCAATCCCTATGCTCAATCCCTTGGTACACACTTAGTTCGGTTATTAATGGAAGTAACAACCGCATTCTACAACCAAATTAACATTACTTTTGCTAATGAAAGCAGTGACATATCTTTTCTTCTGTATTGTGATGTACATCTCAGTAAAACAGATTATCATATATATATATATATATATATATATATAGGAGTCGGGTGGGGGACTTCAGTTCATTGTACATCACCAGACAGAAGTCTGTCACGAGTTAACGTAAGGTTGAGTTATGACATTAAAAGTTGGGATAAATAAATAAATAAATAAATACATAAATAAATAAAAAGTATAAATGTTGAAATTATTATTGACTAGGAAATGCTTTTTAGTAGTTTTCACTGTCCAGTTCAAGTTAGCTAATGTAGTTAATTTAAAAAATTGATTGAAGTGTTACCAAAAAGTCAAACATATGCATGGATGAATCATTCACAAAAAGATCAAGATGCATTTAGAAATGCAAAGATGCATTTAGAAAATGGATAAGATAAATTTCTCTTTCAGCCAACTTTAAAAAAGCGTGTCCTCTCAGTACTACGGTGTTGCCAGATTTCACTACGAAACCCAGTAGCCTATATTTGTTATAACAATACTTGCCTTACTAAAATAAATAATCCATGATACTGTCCATAGCTGTATTCTGGAAATAAAACCAACAAAATGTGCATATAAATAAGAACAAAACTGTTCATATTTATAAAAGTCCAAAGCTGCTTATAATAAGCAGACATGGCAACATGGAATATAATGTTATTTAAAAGCAACAACTTATGTAGAGCATAAACAGAATGGCCAGCAGAGATTTACAAAACACATTTTTGGTCGCTAGTATTACTTTGATCAAAATTAGTGGAGACCAAATGGCATAAACTGCTAACATGTAACAGAACAATAATATAAATGTTTTCAATATTGATACTTGGCAATATGCACATGACCATCGATGGAATAATACAGTGGCTACATTTACATGCACAATTTTTGGTTCAATCAGACTGAATTCATTCCAATTGATGAATCTGAATGTAGTGTTTACAAGAACGCTAAATAAAGTGATCGGGTTGATGTGCGCGTTTATATGTCACAAGCTTCAAAACGGAATTAATTTTTTTATTTGACATGCGCACACTGCACAAATATAGAGTTTCTCACTGTTTGCACATAATAACCACTCTCCTATACAGTTTCTTTATTTGTTTTTAACAGCAGAATTAATATTTATCAATTTATGATCATATCCGATTACAAACGGATTATTTGGTTGCATGTAAACGTAGCCAATGTGTCACAGTGGCCTGCCAGGACGTATCATTGTTGGAGAGTGGTATGAATGTGTTCATATCAAATACTGTAAACAGGGCAAATAATATGCATGTACATTAATCTATGTCTTCTGTTCAGTTCACCTTTTGGATAAAAAAAAAAAGTTCTCTTCTGCCTTTATCTGACTCTGCACAGTGGGGAGTGTCTGTTTGGCAGACATTGGAAGATATATG
>NW_015540955.1:237756-244064 GCF_001515605.1 Sinocyclocheilus anshuiensis
GATTACAATTAAAAGGAAAAATTAACAGTTTTGTATGTAGATTCAGAGCTGCCACCTGAAGTCCTCGCAGGGGTTGGTGTAATGCTAAGAATGAGTAGCTAAGAATAACTAAGATGAGTGGCAACTTTTTTGTGACTCCAGACTCCCTGTGCCTGGCTGCATCACCATGAGACAAAATAACCAGTACAAGAAGACACAGAAAATGGAAACCAACAACAGACACATACATATGGACAAAAGTATCGTGACACACCCTTAATTATTGAGTTCAGGTATTTCAATCAGAACCATTGCCACGGGTGTATAAAATCAAACACCTAGCCATGCATTTACAAACATTTTTGTTTGCGTCGTTCTGAAGAACTCACGGTACTCTTATAGGATGCCACCTTTGCAATACGTCAGTTCAGAAAAGTTCATCCCTGCTAGATATTACACAGTCAACTATAAGTGGTATTATTGGAAAGTGGAAGTGTTTAGGAACAGCAGCAGCTCAGCCACAAAGTGAAAAACCATGTAAAGTCATAGAGTGGGGTCACAGCGTCCTGGGGTCAGAGCTTTCACTGTAATAATTAATGCAATGTCATCAATGTCATCCAATTATATACTTTAGAATTATGAATTGAAGCAAGAACATACATTATTAACACATTTACTCTCTCTAAATATTAAGAATATTAGGCCTAAAAGTCCTGACTCGATTCAGTTTTCAACATATTCCGTGCCTTACAGAAACACATTCATTTGAAGCACAAAAGCACTGAACACCGCAATCTAAAACTGCACCTTATCTCTGTGTTTGACAGCGTACTGTGTGAATCCGCTGCCACTCTCTGTCCTTAAAAAAAAAAAAAAAAAAAAAAACCTCCCCCCCCCTAAGCTTCAAAACGGAATTAATTTTTTTATTTGACATGCGCACACTGCACAAATATAGAGTTTCTCACTGTTTGCACATAATAACCACTCTCCTATACAGTTTCTTTATTTGTTTTTAACAGCAGAATTAATATTTATCAATTTATGATCATATCCGATTACAAACGGATTATTTGGTTGCATGTAAACGTAGCCAATGTGTCACAGTGGCCTGCCAGGACGTATCATTGTTGGAGAGTGGTATGAATGTGTTCATATCAAATACTGTAAACAGGGCAAATAATATGCATGTACATTAATCTATGTCTTCTGTTCAGTTCACCTTTTGGATAAAAAAAAAAAGTTCTCTTCTGCCTTTATCTGACTCTGCACAGTGGGGAGTGTCTGTTTGGCAGACATTGGAAGATATATGTTTTCAGAGTATTGAATAATTTCCTCACGTTTTGTTGCCAAACTTTGTGAATCAGCTCATACCTACCATACCACCACAGAAAGGTCTCAAATGTTCACATTCACATTTATTTGTATAGTGTACAATACATTTCTTTTCAAAGCAGCTTCACAGAAAATGCAAATTTCTACTTCAGAGTTAAGAGTAATGTGTTATCAGAGGTGACTGTGTATATATATATATATATATATATATAATTAAGAATATTAGGCCTAAAAGTCCTGACTCGATTCAGTTTTCAACATATTCCGTGCCTTACAGAAACACATTCATTTGAAGCACAAAAGCACTGAACACCGCAATCTAAAACTGCACCTTATCTCTGTGTTTGACAGCGTACTGTGTGAATCCGCTGCCACTCTCTGTCCTTAAAAAAAAAAAAAAAAAAAAAAACATGCCTCACCCTTCACACAGATTAACTAATGTGTGCTAACTTCAGTCAATCAGCAGAAGTCATTTTCACAAAAAGCTAAAGATTTACATTGTGTAAAATGGATGGACTCCCCTAACACAAATCACCTAGTCTTAATGATATATTATGGCTTTAAAACTGGTAAATTCACTGAAAAACAACAACTTTGGGGCACTGTTCATTTTGTTATAATCACGGAACCTAATTATCAAATGTAAATTGTGTCTTTTCAGGACGTTCTCACTTGTCTTTTTAATGCTCAGGGTACACCTTTAGCATAATTTTTAAATGTGCAGGGCACTTTATTGCTTTTAGTTGTTTGCCTAATTCATCAGATCATGATGCATGTAATGATTTGCATATGTAAAAGTATACATTTTTATATAAAAAATATAAGTATAAAAAACTGAAACCGTATAAATATTCATACTGTCATAGATATTGGAGCACCTAACCCCACTCCTATCCTAAACCTACCCACACTTAACAGGCAAAATCACAGGTATGTGTTGTATAAATATTTATTTACAGTCATTTATTAATACTCCAATATCTAATTTCATAACGGTGATATTCGCATGCCCATTGTGTCTGTGTATAATGCCAAATGTTTCTTATTAAAAACAATGGAGCACCCTGCACGTCGAAAAATGATGCTAAATGGGTACCCTGAGTGTTACAAAGTGATGTTGAGGAATCCTGACAAAAGCGTCAAGATGGGAGTGAGAATGTGTTGGTCTTTTATTTATTTATTTATTTATTTTAGATGCATTCAACTATATATTGGTAACGCATAAAATCTTAACCAAAACTGGTCTCTGATTTTCTAAATGTGGTAAACATCTTATGCATAAGAGATGAAGAGTCTACAGGTCATAGCCATTGGCTATTACTTTATACCTAATGGTTACCATGGAGATGTGCTCATAATGAGAATAACCCATTGATGAGGCTGTTGAGGTATCTGTCCTGAAGTCACTGAAGTCCAGGAGCACTTGAGCTCTCTCTTGCTCTCAGGTCTTCTGTTCTTCCATTTTTCATCAATTGAATGTCGAGAGAATCACTAGAAGGTTGACTATTTCTGCCTTCTGTAAATCTCGCTCAGTCATTCTTGTTCACTTTTTCTATAGTTTTCCGCCATTGTTGCACATCAGAAGCACAGAACACAGCTCTTTCTTTCTTTTCATTCCTCCATTCTCACAACTCACAGCCCTCATGGATGTCAGACAGGGAGATCTATTCCTCGTTCTGCCTCAGTGGGGTGCCTTACATTACTATAATTTTATCCCATTTCCTTGTAGCATCTTTAGCACTGGTGTTTCTCCTCCAGCATGTGTCATATACTTCTGCCAGCCTTTCTGAGGGGGGTTAGAGAAAAAGGAAAACGATGAAGGGGTGAAAGGAATGACATGAAGTTAAACGATGCTGAAGTGGGCTGTGGTACCATGCAGGTGTCCGGCTTACCAAGCTCCATAAGAAGCTTCACTATGAGGTTAATTTTCTCTTCAATGTCAAAACCCTGCCATACCTCTCCAGAGCTTTGACACAGAGAGAGAAAGATACGTAAAATGAAAGCGAGATAAAGTGTTTTATATTCCATTTTGGGACCAGTGCTGAATAGTGAAGGGGAGAGGTGGAGGTTATAATGGGGACCTCTGAGACCATGGCCATTTCCTTCCACTCTCCCTTTCCCCTTCCTCTCCCGCTCTAATGGTGTACTTAGGGACAGTTAATGATGTACTGAGTCAACGTTTCTACAAGCAAAGTACATATCTAACTGCAGTGTGGCAGTGATGGGGTAAAAGCTTGTAAAAGGAAGTATATATGTGTTAATGCAACATAGCTGTTGCATCATTTCAGATATGTAATGTGTGTATGTGTGTGTTTCTGGTTCACCTACATTATGGGGGAAGATGGGGACGGGGTTATGTCCTCACAATGCAGGAACAGCAAATGGCAATTCAAATGGCTAAAGAAATAAATATCAAATTGAAAAGGTTTAGGGGATAGAAAATATCATTACCTCACTATAAAAACAATAAAACTCAATTGCAATTTCTTATAATAATACTGTTACTTGCATGTGTGTGTGTCTCATAAAATGACTTCTCAGGATTTGAGTTCACCCAAAAAATGACATTTCTGCCATCATTTACTTACACTCATGCCATTCCAAAACTGTATGACATAAAATAATATATTTAGAAAAATGTATGGACAAAAACATTCGAGATAATGACACAACATCGGACACTATACTGACTTTCATCCGTTCACAAAAAAAAAGGAAGCCACACAGGTTTTGAACAACATGATGACAATGATGACATCATTTTTACAGTTTAACCGAAAATGAAAATTAAGTTGATGTCTTATTTACAAGGAAATACTCTTTAAATCTTTCTACTCAAACATTTAATTCAACGTTGCTTACAATTTCTTTGTAATTATTTGTGAATTCTACTAGCTGTTTTTGAAAAATGTTTCAAAGTAAATCCCTCATTTTCATTGCCATAATAATTCTCAATATTTTCTGGAAATTGTATAACAATAATTTTAAAGACCACAATGGACCAAAATCAATGGTCAATAATACACCACATGAGCAAGACACAGTATTTTTTCTGTCCTGTCTTAGACCTCTCCAACCTTCTCCTGCTTTAGCAATATTTTTAGCTTACTGGCAAACCGTGCGGTACAAAAATGAATTTAAGTAAGCTCACATATGTGGAGCACAGTTGATATGACAGGTGTCTTAGGGATACTAAATGTATTGCATAATATTGCATTACACAAGGCATAGGGCCAATGTCAGCAAAACCTGCTCAAGATCATTCCAAAACACAACAGGTTTTCAAGCACGAAATCTTACATAATACAGGCACTGGATCTGTTGGATAAGAAGCTTAATTTCAGTGACAAAAAGTCTAAATTTTTCATGCAACACATTTTTTATTTAACTATATAGTAATATATAATTAATACTAGGGCTTTCATCATTAACGCATGCGATTAATTTTACAATCCTTAACGCGTTAAAATAATTTAACGCAAAATTACTGAAGCACAATTTCTATTCTAACCCTTTAACCCAATTTTGCTACTCTGCTTGTGATTAGATCATTTTAAGCGGCTAAACAGTCCAATGATCCAGTAAGCGAATGCATTCAAACAATCCGTCCAAAACAGTGCTAATATAAAGGAAACCAGGCTGATTACATCAGAGATTGCAGAGAGAACAGAGACTTGCGTTGCGTTTTAAGTGAATTATTCATTCCAGTGTGTTTCGCTTTAAAACACGAGCTCTGTCATATTCTGTGATTGTCTCTGAAGAGCGCGAGCCCTCACACGTCACACGCGCTGTGTGAAGTACAGAATGAAAGGATTGTCAACACATCCCACCGCTGTATGGCCAGATGAGACACAGACTACGTTTTCTCGACTGGATAACCAGTCTTGCTAGTAAAGTTTTGATGGATGAAGACTGAAATCAAGGTAAAGACGATTGCGGTGGCTTACAGGAGTCGTACAGTACAGTAAGTACTCGTGAGTCCGTTATGATAATGCGTGTATGAGTGCTCTTGACGCACTGATCGCACATTGTATTTATGCACACGCACAGACATTTCCGTACATTCAAGTTGTTTCCACACACATTGTTGACATCACTGAATTCAATGATGAACTGTCTTTAACTGAAAAATTAGTGTTTACTATTGTCATTTTGCATTATTGACACACTATTTTCCTAACTAATGCTGTTCAGTTGCTTTGACACAATCTGTATTGTTAAAAGCGCTATATAAATAAAGGTGACTTGACTTGACTTGAAAGGTGACATTCACGATAATGTTTTGATTTGTCATGTTTATGTTGCTGTGTTTAGTTATACTGAATGGATCCGTGTACTGTAGTAGATATATGCAGTTAGCAGGCGGTTGGTTTATTTTTATTTTTTTTGGCATCTCCATGTGGTCCTGTTCGGTATCGCAACTTGGCTTCTCTAAAATGTAAAAAAGCTCTTTGCTGTTGCACTGTACACATACTATAAAATTATTATTTGTTCTTTCAAATGTGCTTATATGGAATCCTTATATCATTTGGTTCTTTGGTGTCCTTTTGGAGTTTCTAAGTGTCCTTTTTTGGAAAGACATCTACATTTATCTTGAAAAAAGCTTGCAGAAAATACAGATTTTTGAGAATCACCCTTCAATCTTTTGGTTTACTTTGCTGGATATAGCAAATTATGACAAAATTAACATTTACTGTCAACATACTGTCAAAGGATTTTACAAGAAATAAATTACTGTCAAATATTTTTATAATAACAGTATCATGTGATGTACAGTTATAGGCTGCCTGCATGTTAAGTAACCCAGCAGTTTTTTTTTTCTCTTTTCTAAAACAATAGTTTTCTGTAAAATAAAATTAGTATTGTTATTATCTTATCAATATTTTTTTAATCTAATTCTTATATTGCTATTTTTTGTTACTTTGTTTTAAAAATCACTTTTCACATCGACTCTATTGTAAAAAAAAAAAAAAAAAAAAAGCCGATCAGGGGCTGTA
>NW_015540955.1:244517-252823 GCF_001515605.1 Sinocyclocheilus anshuiensis
AGGCCGATCAGAGGCTGTATTTCCTTCGCCAGCTGAAGAAGTTCAACCTGCCCCAGGAGCTGCTGATACAGTTCTACTCTGCCGTCATTGAGTCTGTCCTGTGTTTACCCGTAACTGCTTGGTTTGATTCAGCTACCAAATCAGACATCAGGAGACTACAACGGACAGTCAGGACTGCTGAGAGGATTATTGGTGCCCCCTAACCTCCAAGAACTTTACACCTCCAGAGTGAGGAAAAGGGCTGGTAAAATCACTCTGGACCCCTCACACCCAGCACACACTCTCTCTTCGAACTGTTGCCCTCTGGCCGGCGCTACAGAGCACTGTGCACCAAAACAGCCAGACACAAGATCAGCTTTTCCACCCAGGCCATATTCCACCTAAACAATACATAACACATCTCAGGAATGTACATCTGTAAATAACTTATCAAACTTAACTTATCAAAACTTTTCATCTGTATATAGCACATATGCACATTCACAGTTCTGTCTACTGATATTTAATTTTTCTCTATATTGTATTACTATATTATTATTATTATTTAATTTATTGTCTATTCTCTTTATTATTAGTGTTTTATTACATTAAATTATATGCATGTCTGCTCTATGTCAGTACTTTCTGTACTGGAAGCTCCTGACACCAAAACAAATTCCTTGTGTGTGTAAACACACTTGGCAATAAAGCTCTTTCTGATTCTGATTAAATCACAAATCACAATTTTAACCAGAAAATATTCTTTTTTTTTTTCTTAAATTGTGCAGCCCTATGAAAGTCATGACATTTCATTCTTTGACCTGTGATGCATTCTGGCTTGGCCAGCTAAGACTTGCTGAAGTGTGATACATATTAAGAATCTAAGAAGCCAACAGCACCTCGCCTGTATCAGACAGCTGTCATATGCTGTTAAGTGTTGAATAATGCAAGCTGCTTCAGTGTCTGTGCTACACTTAATATCGCTAAACACTGTTGGAAGCTTATGGAGATTTCCCTCTAAATGTTTTCACACTTCAAAATGAACTCAAACGTGTGTGCGAACAAGCAAATGTACATATGGATGCACCCACACATCTATTCACACGTTTTCTCATTTATGTATCGTACATGTGGCCATGTAAAGGGAGGATGGATTTATGTATGGGTGCACACATATGGCTTTATGACCTCTTCCCTGTCTTTTTTTCCTCTCTCTCTTTTACAAATAGACATGCTGACATTATAGGGGCTCAACTAAAATTGCCTGCTGCTCTGAAATTTTAAATTGCAATGACTCCCTTCAGCCACTGAAGCTGAAATGATACAGTTCTTCATACATCACTACCCCCAGCCTTTGATTTAATCATTCACATAACTTTCCAGAACACCTGCCTCCACATGCACCCCAAAGGCACCTAGCCTGAAATATGCTTTTTAATGTTAAGAGTATTTAAAGTTGGGCTTTTTGTCGTCCACTGGAAGCAGCCTTGCAACACAGAATGATGAGTGACAGAACATTAATCTAAAGAGATGAAAGATGGAGATCATCTGATTCTGTTGACATTCACATAGCAGAATATGTCAATGATCAGATTTTTTTTTGTTCCAAATGAGATTTATATATATTTTTTAATAATAAAAGAAGCTGAAATGCATGAACAATACTCACAGCTGAAGCACTGTAAGAGCTGAAGATGATGGTGTTTAAATATTTTTCACCCTAAAGGTATAAAGATTTTTGAGAACCTCATCGTCTCACCAGAACACTGAGAAAACCTAGTCACTAACAAACCACTGTATATTATTATTAGAAGTTATTAAACTGCAGTAAGCATTGTAGGATTTCTGTCTTCAAACAGAACCATTTAAACTATGGAGTCAAACATGAAACAACCACATTCCATAGAAACAAACTGAAGAGTATCCTCCGCAGCCATCTGCGGTCGTAAAACTAATACAGGGTCAGTTCAGTGTCTCAGCAGTTCCTGTCCCCTTTGGCTTATCTTCTCAAGAGACTCAAAGAAAAGCAGTGCTAAGACCCTAACTCAAACTAGGATACAAACTATCTTTGTTTTACGGGCTTTCAAGGACCAGATGCATGATACCCATGACCATTTAACACATAAATTAATAATCCCGTCAACAAAAGAGACAATTTTATATCTCCACGTCCAAGTGAGAAGAATAGCAGGTCTATGACCAGGACCTTTTTACAACCTCCCTGACCTCAGGGTTTTCTCTGTGCTCCCCTTTCTCTAAATTCCAGGAAAACGCGCGCTTCTCTTTGAGAGACAAAGGGACATAAAACTTACAACAGACAATTTCAAAAGACAATCATTGAAGTATAAAAGGGCAACTATATTCACAAATAATGTTGTATGCATTATATATGCTTAAGGTGTTAAAATGTAACCTTGTAACTTTAATCAATGTGTTTAACCCCTTTTAGCAGATAAAGCTATTGATATGTTAAGTTTAGTGTTGAATGAAAGCGTGTGATAATTGCAGAACAGTGGTATGGATGAAAAGTGGGAAGTATGTACAATACTCGCATTAAGAAACTCTATAGAAGTATTAACAAAATCTGGCAAGGATGTATCCCACGTGATACCGGAAAGCATGTAATTTATGCACAAAAAAGGGACACGTATGGGGAGTGGCCCAGCCCTGCGAAACTTTATAGAAGTATTAACAAAATCTGGCAAGGATGTATCCCACGTGATACCGGAAAGCATGTAATTTATGCACAAAAAAGGGAAACGTATGGGGCGTGGCCCCGCCCTGCAACTGATCTCTGATTGGAACAATTGCCTAAGCCTAAAGTCTTGCAAACTTAAATTCTCTCAGAAGAACTGCCAAAGCCTCTGCATCACCAAGCAACCAAGCAATCACCACCGAGGGCTCTCCCAAAAGGACATCATCCAGACGTCATCTCAGCAACCAATCCGAAGCCTGGGATTCTCTCAAGCAGCCAACAAGGAAGCAATTAATCTCAAACGCAAGTAACAAACAAAGTCGTCCTATCTGCTGAAATCGGTGCTGAATTGATCTTAAAGTAGTAAACGTAAGACAAATCTCTGCTTTGTGATTCTCTCAGGTTGAATTTAAAAACTCACGGAAAAACGAGTGTTAGAACTTTGGGAACTTCATGCAAACTCCGTTAACTCTCATTCTTCAGAACTGTATGTGTGTGTGTGTATGTGTGTGTTTAGCTTAGTTTAATGTAATCTAGAATAACCAATAAATTCTTGTTTCATTTATAAAGAAGTATTGTCTTGTGTCGTGAAATTTGTAAAGTTAAAACTCTGCCTAAATCCTTGTTACCTTGCTCGAAATTAATAAGATTACCATTTTGTTTATGTTGTCGTTGGCCACGAAGTAATATGAACAGAATCGTTAAGATATACTGATTTTAACGTTCGCTGGACGAACCGTTGATACAGTTTAAGCTCTAAGTAGTTGAATCAGATCAACTTGAAGAAATCAACATTGAATCTTTAAGAATCGATTCCTCTCAAAACCTGAGCTAAAATAATAATAATTAATTTCATTACAGATAAAATGAGTTAAGTTCTTACAGCATGTTCTAGAAGGAAGAAAGAAAATAAATCGGGAGGAAAAAGAAAAAAAAATCCTTCCTCTTGTTGCTTTTGAAATATCTTAATGGCTATCTGCATTGTGTCTAATCCCCAAGGGTTTTAGTGAGTCTCCTGCTTGTCTAATCAATGGGAATTGGCAGTTTTAATTGATTTGTTTTTTTTTTTTCCTATGGCCCCACTCCTCAATCCTCATTAAAAGCATGTCCATATGTGTTTAAATTGTATAATATTTCTGATTTTTATTTTTTTTTTAAACTGAATAAATGGGCTGTAGTCTATGTTTTGTAATACAGGCCTTCAAATTTCCAGGTTTTATACGCTTTTTTCATAATGAACATTAAATGAGATATATTGTGTATCATTGAACCTTTTTACAGCAGCTGTTCCCAGAGACACTTGCCAACTGTTTTTTTCTTTCGTCATAAACTCATTCCCTCCTGCTCTCTGTGCTTCTACAATGTAAATATTAAGCAGCTATAATCAAATTACTTTGTAAAAGAAGCTGAAGGAATAAATGAGAAAAAGAAAAAAAAAGAAACATTCACGATTATAGTTATATTATTTATTTATTTTTTATCAGGGCTTAGGAAGCCAACTTTAAAAATATTTAATTCACTTTCAATAATTGCATTACATTTTTGCAGGTTTATAATTTCTCTGGCATAAACTGTTGATTAAAAAGCATTAATCCAGCTTTACGGATTTTGCCACAATCATAAAATGGTTCTATTATTTTGCAATTCTAGAGGTATGTGCCCTCACCTGAAATGAGAGGGTTGTATTATTCATTAGACTAAGGGGAATATTATTATTAAGCTTTTTTTTCCCCCCCTCGTTCAAGAAAGGGGGTGAAAAAAACAATGGATTTGTGTTGTGTTGTATTATTTAGCACACATTATCTGCTTAGCATTTAATAAGCCTGTCTGTCACCTTTGACATTGTCACATTAGACAAAAGTGGCTTGTTAGTATGAGATCATCATACTGAAAAAGGGAGAAAAATATATTCTTTGGCAGGTTTATAAGAGTCATTTGGTACCCATATTTACCAGCATACCCAGCAGGAATGATTACATTTGAGACATGAATATTCAGATGTAAACTGCTTTTAATCCAAATTTCTTCAGATGTTGACTCACAATTGGACAAGTTCACAGACACTGAAAGCTATGATTGTATTTATCAGAATTTATTTTCCGTTGAATTGTTGTCAGACCCTTGCCTCAAACCATGCAATAACTACATAGACCAACTCCAGTGTAAGGCTAAAAGCCTAATGTTAGTGTAATCTATTCATACATCATAAACCTGTCTTTTTAGGCAAGTACCAGATATGGGTATGTCATAAAATATGTTTAATACGACTGAATTTGTATTTAACTTGATCATAATAATAATAAAATCAAATAATACAAACATTGTAAGTTACTAATTATAACGCTTTCATTTTCACGATTATTCAAACAGCGATTAAATTATACAGAGAACGTGAGCAAATAACATTTTACATTATTATTATATTATATGATTGTTTACATTATTCACAAAGAACATGATCACTGACATCAGTCAAGTGAGAGTGTAAGCACCCTCAAATAAAAAAATAAAAAAATAAAAATAAAATCCCATTATAATCAGTCAAGCTGTCTGTTTGATGAATACATCTTTACCTACATTGTACATACATCTGCAGTTTGTTGTTTATGATGAGAGAATTTGTGAGAGTGCAGAATTTAGTTAGTGAGCGAGCGCATTGAACAAAACACCGGCATTTCAGTGATGAGTAATCTTAACACCTGTGATTGGCCATTGCATTCATAAACTCAACAGAATCATGTGTGATTGGTTATAATGTGCAACGCTGTAAAAATGCTTACAAAAAACAAAACAAATAAAGAAAACAAATATATATATATATATACACACACAGGTGCATCTCAATAAATTAGAATGTCGTGGAAAATCTACCTGTACCATGCAGTTCTTGATTTCTTGTAAGACCTTCATGTAACATGTTAATTGTTATTATTTTTTGTTTTTTTCTATTTTCTATTTTCTATTTACTAATGTTAGTTTTTTTCTTTTTTCTGTGAATGTGAGTGTTGTGTATATTTTTGTTTACACTCTGTATTTGCTGTGTACAAAAACTTAAAATCTGTCAAAAAAGGAAAGTTAAAAAAGATGTGTTGTTTCATTTGTTTCTTTTATTTTTAATAATTTCATTGCATCAGTTTGGGATCAAAGCCAGAGAAAATAAAACTTGTTGAATAGTTTAATTGTCACGATAAAAGGACCCAGAAGCAAAGTCAAGTCAAACTGAGGATTTTATTGTCCACAAAAACAACTCAGGCAGTCTGCCGTTCACTGGCCGTATCCGGCGGTTGCAGAACTGGTCATTAACACAAAATAACTGGAACTTAGGTTTGACTTGACTTGAGAGTTCGGGGCGCCACCCCGGGATGCTGGGCGAGGAGCGACTACCTCTCAGACCGTACGGACCGGTGAGCAGCGTCCAGAGGAGAGCGAACTGCTGGCAGTGGGTAACTGGGAGACTGGGCAGAAATCCAGGTAAGTCACACGAAAGGACACGACTTGACAATGCAGGACTGGACACGACTTAGATAACACAACTGACAGAATAGAGTAGCCAAGAGACTGACATCAAAGCGCAATAATCTGGCAAAAGACCTTGTAACACGCAGAGAGAAACAGAGAGGAAAATCAGCATAAAGAACAGCTCGCGAACAGCTGAGTCTAGGATAGCACAGCACGAAAAAGAAAACTAGAGTCAAACCCTGCTCATGACATTAATAATTGGCAAAAAGACAGGGAAGCAATTGCCACAAGCTGAAATGTCTATTTAAAGTATGTTGAAACGTTTACATTTCTTTTTAATGTTTCCATTAATGTCCTATTATATATGACTGTGTCACAATGTGGGTAGATGAGGCACACAGCGAAGGGGTAATCCAAAGGTGAGTCTTTTATTTTCACTCCAAGAGGTTAACACTGAGGAACAAAGGATAAAAACACCACAATGTAACTTTAAAGCAAGACAGGAGAATTGAGGAAAACACAGGTCTATAAACACAAGGAACGTAATTAGGGAGAACTGAAACAGGTGGAGAACTCAATCAAAACAGGTGAACAGAATAAACGATGATTAACTAAATGAGAACAGGAACTGAAAATAGGGGCAAACAGGAACTAAACACGTGACAGACTGAGGATTCTTATGACATGTTGAATTTAATTTTTTTTAACTCAGTGTTTTTCTCAAACTTTGATATAAATTCCCAACTTTTGTCTGCTAAAAATTAAAGGCTTTTTTTGAAAGTCAATACAATCCGTGTATCATTCGATCATTCGTTTTTTGATTTAATATTAAAAGTAGAAAAATGAGAAAACGGCTTCTTTTTCATTTTTTCGTTTTTTTTTCCCCAAAAATCGAAAACAGAGAATTCAGCTTCAATTTTATTTTTTCGCTCAGGGGTAGAAAAACGAATAAACAGCTTGAATATTTGATTTCTACACGTGGGCGGGAATTAAACGCCCCTTTCTGCTGATTGGTCAGCCGAAGATCAAACCGTGCTGTCATCAGTTCTTCCGCAGTATCACGCAGCAGAATAATAGTCCTCCACTTCTGCAGTTGTATGGATTAATTACCCATTTTATTGCAACTACATTTCATATTTTTCTCATCAAACAGACTAATGAATAGCTCGACACAACTCGTACCGGGGCAGAGGGCTTTCTTCTTTGAAGCGGATGCATATCTGTCGTAAAATAATCATATGCATCCCGTGGCATATATTCCAAACATTCTGAAGGTATACTGAGGGTTTGGTGAGAAACCAACCGAAATGGCAAGCTATTATATTTTATGAAAATTTGCGTTGCGTTGCAGTGCGAGTGCGCAGCAGCTCAAGCCGCACACAAGTGCATATCCTTTTGAGATATCAATTATAATAAATTGTAATAAAACACAAGACTACATTATAAAACTCTAACAGTAGGCTATTTAATATCTGTTGTTCTCCGGTTGTCAGTCAAAATGACAGTTCTTGCGTGAACATTATAGGCCTATTTGTTATTACCAGAGGTGGGGACAAGTCACACATGGTCAAGTCCAAGCAAGTCTCAAGTCTTAACCATCAAGTCTCGAGCCAAGCAGTTCAGACGCAAGTCAAGTCAAGTCAAGGGTTCACCCTAAGCAAGTCAAGTCGAGTCCTGAGAAGTTTGAAGTTTCAACGCAGTACTAAAATAAATAGAGGTTAATTTTTTCAGTACATATTTATTTTTGCACAGAAAAGATGAACTTATATACATATATTATGTATCTTATTCACATAGCTATATATGAATTATATGCATATCTGTGCTACATTAATATCTGAAAATAAATTAAAATTGTGTTGCTTACACAAAATGTTTAAAATTAAGAAAACCAGTCTAAGATGTATAATCCAATCTGTATAATTCAATTGAACTGAAACAGTCTAAAATGTGTTGCATTTACAGAAAATAAGGTTTGCCAAGATGTTGGCACTAAGTTGTGAACGATGGGGCCACATAATAATCCCTCCATGGCTGAACACACGCTCGACAGGTGCGCTTGAGGCAGGCACAGCGAATACCCTCATTGCTATTTGGAACAGTGAAGGCATTTTCTCCTTGTTCATTCCCCAAAACAAAAGGCATTTCTGGCCATCACAATTGTCCAGGTAAT
>NW_015540955.1:262936-277829 GCF_001515605.1 Sinocyclocheilus anshuiensis
CAGAGGTGGGGACAAGTCACACATGGTCAAGTCCAAGCAAGTCTCAAGTCTTAACCATCAAGTCTCGAGTCAAGTCTCAAGTCACAGTTCAGACAAATCAAGCAAGTCAAGTCAAGTCAAGGGTTCACCCTAAGCAAGTCAAGTCGAGTCCTGAGAAGTTTCAAGTCAAGTCGCAGTACTAAAATAAATAGAGGTAAATTTTTTCAGTACATATTTATTTTTGCACAGAAAAGATGAACTTATATACATATATTATGTATCTTATTCACATAGCTATATATGAATTATATGCATATCTGTGCTACATTAATATCTGACAATAAAATAAAATTGTGTTGCTTACACAAAATGTTTAAAATTAAGAAAACCAGTCTAAGATGTATAATCCAATCTGTATAATTCAATTGAACTGAAACAGTCTAAAATGTGTTGCATTTACAGAAAATAAGGTTTGCCAAGATGTTGGCACTAAATTGTGAATGATGGGGCCACATAATAATCCCTCCATGGCTGAACACACGCTCGACAGGTGCGCTTGAGGCAGGCACAGCGAATACCCTCATTGCTATTTGGAACAGTGAAGGCATTTTCTCCTTGTTCATTCCCCAAAACAAAAGGCATTTCTGGCCATCACAATTGTCCAGGTAATCGTTGAGCTGGGCAGCAGGGCTGGAATGAGTGGATTTCTTCTGCTTTTTGTGGTATAAGAACAGCCAAGTTTCATCACCTTTGTTTTGCTCCTCTTCATCCCCGTGGCCTGTCTGTTCCATATCGGGAAGTTCTGCCTCCTGGAGAATCAGATCTAAAACACAAAAATGTACAATTACAAATAAACCTACACAATATTCTAGAGCTGCATGATTCTGGATACAGAATCTGATTTTTTTTTCATGATTCTCCCACAATTCTAAATAGACAAACTAAATGTCAGGTAATTTACTAAATGTTCTGACAAAATGTTAATTACTGCAGTCTATTTAAAAATATTTAATTTGAATGAATTTTTTTAAGCTGTCAGAAACTGAATAAATGATTAAATGTCTCATAAAGGCTTCACTTGTTTCATTACTGGATGAATCAGTGTTTTTGAAGAATCTCTTGAATGAATGATTCAGTGACAGTCACTTGTTGCCACCTGCTGATGTAACAATGTAACTGACATAAACTTTATTTGAAGCATCAATTTACTTTCAAAAGTAACTTTTTTAAATCGCTACTGTAGACATCAGTGTTTATATCCAAACTACAAACTTATAATACAAATACAAATCAGTATTTCTGTGATTATTTGAATGATTGTAACAGTTTTTCAACTGCACAGTATCTGTATTTCTATTTCATACTTATACATGATAACTGCTCTCTCTGGGCCAGCAGCAGAGCCAACGCTGAATTGAATGTTTGCTGATCGTACTTTAAACATTGTCATTTAGGAATAAGATTGCTTGGGTGTTTAAATCAAGATTGCAATCTTTTAGTGATTTATTGTGCAGCACTAACAATTTCTGAAAAAAAAAATATATTTTTTTTTTATTTACAAGTATGGGGTCTCGTTCTAAAATTAGTCTATCACTTACTTTTTACTTCCATGGTCAACTGCTCCTTCAGCTTGTCATCAACCAATACATCGTGCTCTATCCACATAACCCCAAAGGCTGGATCAAGAACAGCTGCTTTGACGTAAACAAGATCAGAGAATGGCAGGATTCCTTCATTGGTCTCTGGCTGAGACATTTTTACATTGACAAAGATGCCTTTGAATCTTCTTTGCAGTGACCTTTGAAGACTGTGGATTAGGTTGACCAAGTATTGTGTTCCTTCTTTCTGGTTTTCCAAGTGATGGTTGAGGGAGAGAACACTTTATCTCCCTGTCTGAGATCAGTGGCATCAGCAAAGGGCTTCAGAATGCTGACCAGTTCTTTAATCTGAGCCCACTCTCTTAGAGTGAAAATAGTCTCTCTGTGCCCTCTAACATCCAAAACCTTGCACAAAGTTTGGTAGTCACAGCTAAGCAAGGACTTCAGCTGTCGGAAAGTCGAATTCCATCGAGTAACAACAGAAGCAGGCACTCCACGTTGGCCAAATTCTTTCTCAAATTCCTCCTTTAAAGAAGTACTTGTGTGGAGCAGAGAACTTATCCGCGACACTCTGGCCAGAGCCAAACTGACAGCCTTGGTCTCTTTAAGACCATCACCAGCAACCAATTGTAGTGTGTGTGCAAAGCACTGTAGTCTATGCTGACTTTTGGAGGTCAATGTCACATTCAGCCTCTCCTCCTCTTCCACTGCAAGGGCATTCCAAAGTTCTGCATCATCAAGGCAGTCATCATCATCCTCATCTGAACTGGGAAAACATGTGGTGAATGCCTTCTTCATATTTGCAGCATTGTCACAAATTATATGATCAGTCTTTTGTTTGATTTTATACTGATCACATATTTGTTAAAATTCTTCACAAATTCTCTCCCCTGTATGTGACCCCTTGAAGCGGTTGCAAGATAGTAGATGAGATTTCAACGTTATAGTATCTGCTGCAGTGTTCATCCAGTGAGCGGTGACGCCAAGGTAGCCTCTCATTCTTCTGTCTGACCAGATGTCCACAGTGACAGACAGATTTTCAACTGTGGCTATTTCACTTATTAGTTTTGATTGTCTCTCAGACACCATAGTATCAAGTCTTGAGGTGATGGTTCTGCGGCTCACTGCAGTATATTTTGTGTCCATAATGGAGAGAAAGTGAATTAAGTGCTTGTTGTCAGTGATAGACAGGGGCATGTTGCAATTAATGATCAGATCAGAGATTATTGCTTCTGTAATCGTTTTTTTGGCGAGGGTGGTTGACTGGATATGTAGTAGTCTGGGGCACAATGAACTGCAAAATGGATGGCTGCTGTGGATCGCTGCAGTGTATCTTGGATTTGAAATATTCATCATATCTGCATGGATAAACAAAAAATACAAAACCAATCAGGGAAACAAATAAAAAAAAAATAAATTAAAAAAAAAAATAATTTTCGTATGCACAAACATTAATTATTTAAATATTTTAAGATAATGTAAGGAAAATTAATTTTAAGTGACGATCACTCGCCTATGTATGTACATAAAGTTTGGTTCCAGCAGTCACACATTTTTATATGTTTACATAGACACAGAAATGTAAAATGCAAGTGTACTGACAGAATGTAAAACTTAAGCATTTATACGGGCTATGAACCTTATAAACTAAGTATTGTGAATGAAAATCTGCCTATTATATTTTTTATATGAAGGCTGTAATACTTGTGCTGTCCATTATAGGGCACAGTATAGGGAATTTATCCACGCTTTTACATCTAGTGATGGGAATCTCGGTTATCCTGTTTATTTTACAGCGCACAACGTTTTGTTGTTATTGTGAGTGTACACAAACAAAAATGTAGACAATGTAGACACTCCGCTGTTATCACAATGCAAAGGACGCGACAGCGCCGCCAACCCGAAAAGTGCAATGTTGCACTCTATGAGATGTATATTTGCAAGAAATATAGCATATGCTACAGCCAAACAGTATGAAGAGTATAAACATTATTGTGACTAATTTGCAGAGCGGTAAATCAGGTGAACTCTTATTCTGTGTGAAGGGACAGAGAGTAAAGGCAGGTTGAGTTGAAAAGTGGCGTTTCAGGGCTGCCCACGCATGTGAAAAAAATATTAAACAAATATTAAAGTGTTTTTTTTTTTTTCAAAACAATGAAAAAGAATAATAATAAAAAATAAAATCGTCTTTTCTCTTTATTTCTCTTATGAAAAAACGTTTTCACGAGATAATTGTCTTTTTTAATGACATCTCGTTATTACGCGAAAATGTCATTTTAATGAGATAATTATGTAATTTAAACGACATAACATCCCATTATCATTAGAATATATGTTGATTTAACGATATAACATCACATTATTAAAAAAAAACGTCGTTTTCACAAGATAATTGTCGTTTTAATGACATAGCATCTCCTTATTACGACATAATTGAGTGGAAAAGATAATATGTGTGTGGCAGCAATGCGTCACTGTAGTTTTCTATTTGAATATATTTTTAAAAATAATAGTGAAAACAGTAGGAATAATTTCCTGTGATGGTAAAGCTGAAATTTCAGCAGCCTTTACTTACTATATTAGAAATAATTCTAACATGCTGATTCACTGCTCCAGAAACATTTCTTCTTATAGATAGATAGATAGTACCTGTGCTCGTCTCATCTGATAATTTGACTAGATCAAGGGTTTTATTTTTATTTTATTTATATTTTGTTAATCACAAAGACTCAATAAAGCATCTTCTGTAGATCAATTCTGAGCCAAACAAATAATATCTGTGTTCCTTTAATAAGAAAATAATAATGAATAACAGTCTCCAAGTATTTATAGGTTTTTATTCTTTCACTTTGATTGAGTTGGGCTTGAGGACAGGTGGACACTTTCTAAAGTCCCATGTCTTTTGTTTTTGCCATTGTTTTTTTTGGATTACTTAAATTACTATGATAATGTTTGAGAGAGGAAGACCTCTTGCAGTTCAAACAATGGTTAAATAATATACTTTCCATAAATCTACTTTTATGGTGCCTTTTTGTTCTTTCTGAATGGAAAAGAGCAGCTTAGACATTCCACTAATTTTCTCTTTTATATGATTTTAGTATTGTGAATGAAAATCTGCCTATTATATTTTTTATATGAAGGCTGTAATACTTGTGCTGTCCATTATAGGGCACAGCATAGGGAATTTATCCACGCTTTTACATCTAGTGATGGGAATCTCGGATCATTTTACTGACTCGGATCTTTGAATCTTGTTAATCAAAATGAACGGATCTTTTTTCGAGTCATTTAGTTCATTTCAGCAGAATATAATTAAAATGTATGTTAATAGTCCAGTGATGAAGTTCTATATATTTATCCTGTTTGGTTTCATTATTTTACAGCGCACAACGTTTTGTTGTTATTGTGAGTGTACACAAACAAAAATGTAGACACTTAACAGATTCAAATGATGTAATTATTCTTGTCTGTATGACCAAAAAGTTTTTTAAGTTCAAGTGATCGCACCGGCGCCTCCATGTTAGCCTGTCATGCAGTATAAGCGCGCTGCTATTCAGCTTCCACACGCAGTCCACACAAACACTTGAAAATGCGCACATTTAATATAGACATTATAGCCTACATGTAATATAGAGCGGCCCCTTCACTTTAAGATGCCCCCCAACATTAAAATTCTGGGTACGCCATTGTTATAGCCAAATTCCCCAATACATCTACTTACGAGACGTATCAGTGATGATCAATGATCACATTTCTAATAAATAATAAAAACATAATATGAAACCAAGTCCAAATTATGACAAACAGAAACAATTAATTCATTACATTAGTAATCGTTATAGATATTAGTGAAATTGAATAAAGAAATTACTTTCTTACCTTTCCTTGTGGTTCTTGAAATGTCGGATGAAATTTGATGTTGTGGTTGTCGTGTCGGATATTCTTGCGTTGCATACTCTGCATCTGGCAAATCTTCTTTTATTGGCACAGTCCAGTTCAAAGTCCTTATAGCCAAACGAGACTATTTGTGGAGCTCGACTATTGTCTGCCATGTTTGGCGCAGTTTGAGTTGTGCAGCGTTAAAAGCACAGACGCTGATTAGTGGCGCTGACGTCACAATAATTATTTTAAAAACAAATTTTATTACTGTTTATTATAAGTTCAAGTCATTGTCGAGTCTTCCACTTCAAGTCAAGTCAAGTCTCAAGTCACTTGCTCTCAAGTCAAAGTCAAGGCAAGTCATTTTCTTACTTTAATCAAGCAAGTCGCAAGTCCTGAAAATTGTGACTCGAGTCGGACTCGAGTCAAGTCATGTGACTCGAGTCCCCCACCTCTGGTTATTTCTTCCTTTTTGTCTTAGTGTTTAAAATATTTATTTTGAAACAAATTAATTAATTAATTAAAGAAACAGACATACTGGGTGAGCAGGGTAGGCTATGACAGCTGTCATATCATACCCTGCCATGCCAGCTGATGCAAAGAATAGAATTCCTATCTACACAGAAGAAAACCCTGTCTAGACTCTGCCCCGGTATGAGTTGTGTCGAGCTATTCGAAAAAAGATTAAATGTAGTTGCAATAAATGTGTTAAGAATGCATATAACTGCAGCAGCAGAGGACTATTATTCTGCTGCGTGATACTGCAGAAGAACTGATGATGGCACGGCTTGATCTTCGGCTGACCAATCAGCAGAAAGGGGTGTTTAATTCCCACCCGTGTGTAGAATTAACAGTAGGCTATTTAATATCTGTTGTTCTCCGGTTGTCAGTCAGAATGACAGTTCTTGCGTGAACATAGGCCTGTATATACCCAAGCCAGTTTATTATTTTTTCCTTTTTGTCTTAGTGTTTAAAATATTTATTTTGAAACAAATTAATTAATTAATTAAAGAAACAGACATACTGGGTGAGCAGGGTAGGCTATGACAGCTGTCATATCATACCCTGCCATGCCAGCTGATGCAAAGAATAGAATTCCTATCTACACAGAAGAAAACCCTGTCTAGACTCTGCCCCGGTATGAGTTGTGTCGAGCTATTCGAAAAAAGATTAAATGTAGTTGCAATAAATGTGTTAAGAATGCATATAACTGCAGCAGCAGAGGACTATTATTCTGCTGCGTGATACTGCAGAAGAACTGATGATGGCACGGCTTGATCTTCGGCTGACCAATCAGCAGAAAGGGGTGTTTAATTCCCGCCCGTGTGTAGAAATCGAATATTCAAGCTGTTTATTCATTCTTCTACCCCTGAACGAAAAATGAAAATTTAAGCTGAATTCTTAAATGAAAAACGAAAAAGGAGCCGTTTTCCCATTTTTCTACTTTCAATATTAAATCAAAAAACGAATGATCGAATGATACACGGATTCAATACCTTCCCCTGACTCCACCACATTTCATTTTAGGAATTTAAATTTAAAAGATAAAAATAAAAAAAAAAAAAGGACAATAAAATTATTATTATAAAACAGCGAAAGTTAGAGACTTAATGAACAAATACATAACACGTGGGCTAAGAATGAGAAGAAAAAAAAGACATTTTTGTACACTTTCTCATTTTGTCTAATCTTTGTGTGTGCAGTAGAAGTAAATGGGGAAAGTAATGTGTTAAATACAACTATCCCAGTCTGCTGAGCTATGATATTTCTACTTGCAATATTTTTTCAACTTTGAAATATTTAGATTTAAAGTTTTGAATAAATGTTATATATCAAATAAAACAAGAGAATATGCTGATTCAGATGCTGAAGTTTTTACCTTTATCATCTGAAATAAACTTTATTTCACAAAACACAGTCAAACGTAAAACAAGAAGAAAATATGCAACCAGGGCAGTCTTATTTGGAAAAAAAAAAAATGATTTGGAAACATTTTATTCTATTGGTTGTTGTGCGTATTTTAAAAAAATGAAATGTCCAGTGATTGGCATTTAAAGGTTAATTCTCTAGCGTCTGAAAACAACACACCACCTAACCCTGGCCTAAACATAACTGATAGTGTTAACTATTAAAAAGCAAATGTGATGTAAAAACATCAGTTTTATTTATTTATTTATTTTTTTTTTTTTGAAGCAACCATGTCATTTTAGCGTGCTTCTGCAAGTTTTTGAGCTCTTTCATCATGAATCAAGTTTTGTGTATTCAACAAAGCCATGTAATAATGCACTCTCAACATTTGTCAGCAAAATAATGCCATATATTTATTAGTTTACAAATAGTCTACTAAGGTAAACATGATTTGATGTCATAATAGTATTGTTCAAGGAACTGGACAAAAAAAAGTGAAGAAAAAGGTAGATGCAAGTTTTTCAGTGAGCCTGGGTTGAAATGAAGACTCTCCTATTCATTATTCTACTTTGTCAGGTCTCAAAAGAACATGCTTATGATGACTCTCTCTCTCTCTCTCTCTCTCTCTCTCTCTCTCTCTCTCTCTTTTTACTATAACAAAGTTTGTGTCAAACTTTGACAGCCCTACCTCTTCTGCAACCACTGATCCGGAAGCAACTCTACAACTTCAAAGCATCTTAAGCACTCACAGTGGAGATTTTACAACACAATTCAGACCCTTGGACTGCGATGTTCCTAGTATTCAAAAGTACTGTTGGGTACCTTTTGATTCTCTCCAAACACACCTTAAATCAATGGGCCAGACTTTCAGGTGACTATTATTGCACACACACGTTTACCACAGAGGTGACAATGATCTTTGTCCTCGGGGTTCTCCCAATGTTCTTTCAGTAAGTTCAGGGGCCTTCTCACTTGTCAGGTGTAAGGCAGTTCAAACAGGAAGAAGCGGATGACTGGGGGATCTCCCGGTGTTTGAAAAACAGCTAGGAAAGCCACTGATCCCAGTCAACAGTGGTCTGGAAGAAAATAAGGTGATAACAGAGGACAATCAAAACTGGAACCTAATTCTCTCTGACGTGTGAGCTGTACCCCAGGCTTCCGCAAGGCTAAGCCTCTTTGAACAATTGTTTGGGGAATGCTACAGGGGCTCCTGCATGTTGCCACAGCAGCTTGGGAGTGACAGCCATCTCCCCATTGGTCAGCGATTAAGCATATGTGGGGCATGAGGGAGCATTGATGTTGATGTCCTTGGCCAGAGAACACAAGATGGAAACTCATACAATACTCATTCGCTAAACCTATGCACTTATGTGAGTTTAATCCTAGTGATAAAGCACTGGTTCATATTCCCTTTGCTAATTCAAACTTTTTGGTTTCTTGGAAGGCGGTGTATGCTGTCAGTGAGAGATTTTAATTGCCCAATTCAGCAATTTGAGCAGATTCCTGATTGTTCTGAAATGACCCATGCTTTCTGCTATTGTGTTTGACAATTACTTTGTCTTTTTTTTTCAAACAATTAAATTAACCAAAGGCTAATTCCCTTTTTTCCCTCTGCCTGCAAAAAAATGTGTGATCCGACCTTCTGACCAGTCTGGACAGTGCACCTTCCACCTTCCTGCAGCTCATGAATGTTGTTCTTCAAGAAGACAGTACTTTGCCTGAAAACAATGTGAGGCTGGACTCACTTTAAACTAGATGTGCATTTGGTCAAAATAAAATAATAATAATAATAATAATAATAATAATAATAATAATAATAATAATAATAAATGATGTACAGTATTTAAGTTTGTGAACTGTGAACATTTAACATATCATATTGCTGCTGCTTGATATCAAGGCTAAAAGAACAGCAGCTCTCATGTTTCATGTCAACAAAGTATGTGGAAACTACAAACCTGCAAGTGATGCCTTTTGTATCCATGTTTTGCCTGCACTGTGCAGTCACTTTTCAGTGGTAATAGTTGCTTTCACCTATTTCAGTTGACCCAGAAGTAAACAAAATGTCAAATAGTATTAAAAGTATTATTAATAATATAATTGTTATAATATGTCTTTCTTCTAAAATGTATTTATTTAATTTTGGCATAAAAATAGAGGAAAGAGAACATCATTACAATAATATTATAATAAATATATATATATTTTTTTAAATGTTTATTACTATCATGAATCCGGTCCCTGCTGTGCTTCCCATTAAACACCAGAGGTCTCCAGCACCTTTTCTCCCCAGACTCCATTTCCCATAACCCTCTGCCCTGGAACTGATTACTTGCACATAGGGGCATTTCACGGGATGACAAATATTATTTCACCATAACGATATATATATTTACTTTTACTTTACTTTTAGTCATTTAGCAGACACTTTTATCCTAAGAGGAGAAATAAAAAGCGCTACATACACACAGCTTTTTTATTTATTTATTTTTGTTATTAAAATAAGAAAAATAAGCAAATCACACAAAATAGAACAAACAGATATAAATACATATAACATACACTTTTAATTTATTCAGCTGCAGTTGGCTACAGTAGTTTTTTTAACATGTAGTAAGAAATATTACAGAAAGTGAAAATAAAGTGTATAAATAAAACACTGCATAGTCTTCACTGTATCAATCAAACATGAACTGATTCTTATTAGAGATCCAAAAGTGATTCAGTCAAGTGCAGTGGGTGATTAACATTAATAATGACAGACAGCAGCAAGTAAATTATACTGCTGTCCCTTTACGACCAACTGCACTGATCCAATATACTGATACACATCCAGTTTTCTCCCACCTGTTTACTTTTATTTAACACATTACCGACTGTGTTTACGTCAATACTCCACACTATGGGCATTTTGACATAATTGTGTGCATCTTTGACCATTCAAGCACGAAAGAGACCTATTTTCGCGATTGCATGCTGTCTGAGAGAGGTACGGTGACGGGGAGGGGAGGGGACATGTTCGGTTCACTTATTTTTGTCGTGGCCAGGACATATTAACTCGTGGGAACGTGATATTATGTCGTGGCCACGAGATGTTAATTTGTGGGAACGTCATATTAACTCGTGGGAACGTGATAAAATGTCATGACCACAAGATAATTTTGTCGAGGTAATGACATCCTTATGTTGTGGCCACGCGATGTGAAGTCGTGGCCTCGAGATCTTATGTTGAGGGAACAACATCCATTTCTCATGACCATGACTTCTTATGTTGAGGGAATTATATATTTTTCTCGTGGCCATGAGTTTAATGCGTAAACAAACCTGCTTGACGATAGAAAACTGCGATTATCAGTTACCTCGACAAAATGATCTTGTGGCCACAACATATTATCACGTTCCCATGAGTTAATATGTCGTGGCCACAACAAAAATAAGTGAACCGAGCATGTCCCCTACATGAACTGTAGAGATGCGCTTTCTGAGTGTGTGTCAGTCAGCGCGAGCACCGCATGGAGTTATTTTTCCCTGCTTATTGCACTTATTAACTCTATCAGGTGCGTCCCACTCTTTATTTTCTCATTTATGCATGTTTCCTTGTCACTCCTTGTGTATATAAAGGTGTATATAACTTTTAAGTAGTTCTATGTTACACAGATATATTTGCATACAGTGGAATAGACGATACAGCAAAATCTCTAACAATAGACACTTTATTCCGCTGTAACGATATATTACGTCATACCGCCCAGCCCTAATCGCACACTTGTTTCCCATTAGGAGGACTATTTAAGTTGCACACTTTCACACACTCATTGCTGAGTCTTGTTTAGCTGTTTGTGGACATTTCTAAGCGTTCCCTTGTTTCCTAGTTTTCCTGTTTCCTTGCCTTGCCTTTGTGTTTTTGACTTTGGATTGTTCCCCATTTTGTGATTGTTTGACCATTGCCTGTCTTGAAACTCTTTTGTCTCGACTTGCCTTGGATATTGTTGTTTTGCTGGTGTTTGACCCTGCCTGTTCTGACTCTATTTAATAAAGCCTGCAAGTGGATCCTACTCCGTTGTCACGCCATCAGTTACAATTACATCACAGTGAAATCTTCAACGCGCATTGACATCATTTCCACTTTTAGCATTGCATAGAAATTTGAGGAAGAATTTAGACACACACACATATCAGTACACGTTAGACATAATGTGACCCAAAGAACTGAATTTGTCAATCTGGTAGTGTTTTTTTTTAAATTTGGTATATAACAAAAATATACCCAACCACTGATTGGCCAAGGCAGTCACACAGCAGCAGAGTATGGTTGTCAGTCCTGTTTGTAGTGCTAAATGCAGATATGTTCACATAGTTTGGTTAGTTTCAAGAGTGACAGCCACATTCTACAAATGTATTCTATAACTTTAACCTTAAAATTTCAGGACTCGCAACCAAATTATGAGAGCAAGTTCAGCTGACATGTTTTACATGAATGGAACTGCAGTAAAAAAAACTAGTTGTCAGTCGCATCATTGACATGGGCCATGTGTTGTGGGTTATTCTTTGCTGTCAGTCACTAGAGTATGTTAGAGCTGTCAACCTCTCTCCGGTTATGAAATATGGCAGAGAATATGAGTATTGGCTTGTTGGGTTGGATAGGAAGACAAAACTTATATTAAGTGTTTGGGCAGAAGAGAGGAAAAACATGGATGGAACGAGATTGTTTTTGGCTCTGTGTCTAAAAGTTTTTTTAGGCAATACAAAACTCTTACTACACTGTCTTCATACTTACTATTGTTGTCTTTCAGTATGGTTACAGCAATTATTAATGCGTTAGAGAATACGACTGATTATCTGTTAATTCAGACAGTATTGAATATGTTTCTTTCTACTATTGAATGTACAGGCTGATTTGGCTATATTCACACAGTGTTTGGAACTGACAACCATATTTACTAACAGGTATGACTCAAATTGTCCTATTCACACAATTGTCTGTTTGAATGAAGTCAAGCATCTCTTCTGTAATTATAGTGACATTGACAAACATACGTCTTATGGTGATTTCTATAACATAATTCTTATGACAAATGAAAAAAAAAAATAATAATTTAAAAAATGCCAGATTTGGTTATCTTTAGGGCATCTACAAATCCATATGGGTTGTCTTAATTTCCCCACCAAAGCACACATTCCAGATAACAGTCAATTTTAAAATAACAGAATAACAGTTTTATCATGGTTTAAATAGTACTTTCTGGTTTCTTTCTAAGGGGTCACATAGAGTGCTTTGCCACCAGCCTCAATTACTCTTCTTGGTAAATGGTGATCATTTCCATTTAATTATTGTTGATTATTGTCATTAGATCCCAGCTAACGATTTCACACACCCTGTTGGTGGCATAGATTAATGAGACTACCGAGATGACTGTTTCTTAAAGCTAATTGGCTTCGATTCTTTAGATGCATTAGAAAAAGCCTGTCACAAAATCAGCCAAAGAGCTTAATTTTCAAATGTATATTTTATAAGCTTGAAGCTTTCAACATAAAATGCTGAGGTTGAGTATGTCACAGTGTTAAAAAAAAAAAAATCCTCAATTTATTCAGATGATTAGGCTTTTGGTAGGATTCTCTGTTGCCTTGTTTCACTTGAATGAATTATCTTCAAACTGAATGATCTCATAAAATTTATAAATCACTCTTTGAGTTTAATAACCTCACTTCCTGTTTTTGTCAAGTAAAGCATAGACTGGCAAGGGAAATAAGTAATAGTATATTTAATCCATAGATAATAGTATATTTAATCCATACTTTGGCTGTCATTTCTTACATTATTATGTCAATTTTCACATTCTTTATTTTTCATATTCTTTATTTTAGGCTAGCTGAATAGACGGGGGTGCCATGTGTACTCAGACCCATTTCCAAGCGAAGATTATGAATCAGTTCAAAGATTGATACTTTAAATTAAATACCACCTAAGCATCAGACTTCTTTTATAAAACAGTGTTCTTGGCATACTGTATCTTAGTTTGCCCTTTTCTTATTTACTTGTGAGTAAAGCATGGTGTGGTTTTGAAAGCTTACTCTGGCAGAATTTCACCTTTTCCTCAGTGACACTATTTTCCCATCTTTTTCTGCCATTTCGATGCACGTAAAAACAGTTCAAGGCTGACTGTTCAAATATTTTCTTTCAAGTGGAGCCAGTAACTTTAGATATCATTATGCATCTGGACTGTTTTATATATTAAGTGCACTAAAGAAATGGCCTTCGATTAGGGATTTTATACATATCCTTACATAAGAGTAAGAGTATTGGCTGTTTAAGGTGTGAAAATGTACTATAGCTACAAAGCTAGAAAGATCAATAATTCCAGTTATTAACAACTCATTTACGAAGAGTGGTCTGTGCTCTGTGCTTCTTGTCTATTCTGTAACAATTGAAGATGAATTTGGAGGTGGTTCTTTGAAGTCAGTGTTTGGTGCAAGCAGTGGCGGCTGGTGGGTTTTAAAATAGAGGAGGCACACTAATTGTATTGGTCTGAGATCCCTGCCGATTATTATTATTATTTTTTTTTTTACCAACGGAGGCACGAGAGCTCAGCTCTCCACCGGCCTCCCTCTCCCCTTCTCTATCATTAGCGGTTGTAATTACATCAGTAGATTCGGCACATTCGTGATAGAAAAACGGCGCTTTCACGTTATGGTATTACAACTATGAAATTACAAACAGAAAATACACATTCTGAGACATGAACTGAAATTAATTGTGAATTTTATTAACATTAAATCGTCATCCTCCCATTTTCACCTCAAAATTATGGGGAAGCTGTGCCTCCCCTGCCGAGCCGCCACTGAAAATTGCAAGATGTTAACTCAAAATTGCGAGATATTAACCTTTTCTCCTGCTTAAGGCTCTCTTCTGGCCCACATTCTATCGGTGAGAGTTCAGAACAGTTCTCATCAGTGAGCCAAGTTGGGCAGCCCGCCTCCTCCACTTACTGAATGCTGTCTATCTTTAGAGTTGGTGCAAACTCACCACTCTTTCCGTGAGTACCTTTTAAAACATCAAATGCAAGCCTTCCGGGCTGCTTGCAACTCCGGGAAAACAAAAGGGTGAAAAGGAGGAGAAGGAAAAGGAGGCGGAAGAAGAAGATGATCTGGAGGTACTAATGGATTTTTTTTTTCCTGTTTTGGTAACACTTTATTTTAGGGTCTCTTAACTAGTTGCTTATTAGCATGCATATTACTAGAATATTAGCCATTTATTAGTACTAATTAAGCACATATTAATGCCTTATTCTACACTACCTTATTCTACATCCCTAATCCTACCAAATACCTAAATTTAAACAACTACCTTACTAACTATTAAAAAGCAGCAAATTAGGAATTTACTGAGAGAAAAGTCTTAGTTAATAGTAAATAAGTTTTCCGTATTCTAAAGTGTTACCAATGTTTTTTTTATATATATAAATAAAGTATATATATATATATATATATATATATATTCATAAATATATATATCATATTTTTTTTTTTTA
>NW_015540955.1:277863-287820 GCF_001515605.1 Sinocyclocheilus anshuiensis
TTTTTTTATATATATTTTAGTCTTCTTAGAGTAATATCAAAATGCATTATGGAAAAAAAAAACGTGTATATATATATATATATCACATGGCTCTACTTGAAGGCCAGAACTAGGCAGACCTTGGAATCCTCAACAATCACTTAGGACATAATTCAGTAATCTTTTTTTTTTTCTGCAGTGGAAATTCTCCTCCTTAATCATATTGACCCAAATATAGAGGCTCCAATATGTGTCTTCATCTGTGAACAAGTATAATAACCAGGCTCCTTACTGTGTTCCTTAAGGTCTGACACCTTCTGAGTGGGCTTACATCACACATCATAATTATCATTAGTCAACTTCTCCTCTTTCAGAAGGACTCTAATATGGACAATGTGCAGGATCACGAACCTGGACAAGCAGTCTAAATGTCACTGTATCTCATTTAGTCAATTAGGGCAAGGGGAGGACGGGAGGTAATACATTTGTGGGAACCAAAAGGTTAGGTGTAAAATCTGTGGATAATTACAGGGGCAGACCAGTGCAGAGGAAGTGTAATGAGATGCAGTATGGGCTCTAAGATAAGATGATGAAGGTGTATAAAGAGGTCATCCTGGGTGTTAAGACAGTAACCAGTATTTATAGACGAGTTTGTTCGAGGAATGCTGGACTGAGATTAGTATTGCTTTTCTTGTTGAAAGAATAAAGATTAGGTTATAAGAAGTAGTACTACCAAAAGCAGAAGAAAACACACACACACAAAGAATAGTGCCTTTTAAAGTTAGGAGATGCATGTTTTTTTGTTTTGTTTTGTTTTTTTGGCATTTTTGCCTTTATTGTGATATAGGACAGATCAGACATGACAGGAAGCAAAGTGGGAGAGAGAGAAGGGTGCGGGTTCGGGAAAGGTCCTCGAGTCGGGATTCAAACACGGGATGCCCGAAGCGCAGCTGTATGTCGACATGATGTATGTCGACGCGCTGCCCACAAGGTTATTGGCGCCAACTAGGAAATGCATGTTAAAAGTCATATTTCCGCCTTTTGCTTGCCAAAGTTTATATCATTCAAAATATCCTCCAATGATGGAAAAGTGGTTTAACTCATTTTTATTAAATATGTCATTTATATCATCACATTTTCACTCCACTATTATCATGTCCCAAATAATTCACAATAATTATTGTATTATGATATACATGCCTATATAAATAATAATAATAAAATAATGTTATCAGCAAAATTCACCTTTAACATTGTTAATTTTATGTTTAATTTTTGACCAATGAATCACGCTTAAAATATGAGTGTAGGGTGGTGGAAAGAGAGTTTGTGACCATAACTGTATAGAAGTACACTTATTGCAGGCTGAGGTGTCTAATATCTTTTTAATATCTTTATCGTTTTCCAAAAAGCTCCCACACATGCTGAACTAACTTTTACGGGTGTGTAGCAACTCATTATGTAATAACTGCACATAATGTACAAACTGCACATAATGTAATAAGTATTATGTTATTATTGTAATAAAATGTTCATAATGTAATACTTTTCTCAAAATGTAATAAAAACTTGACCTCATATTGTAATAACAATTATTACATTATGATAAATTTATTATATTATAAACTGACCAAAAATATTGTAATATTGTCATAATTATATAATTATATTTATAATAAAGTATAAGCAGCCCAGTATAAGGGGCAGTCCAAATATCTGTGCTGTTATTTAGCCTATGTGTATAATATATATACAGTGGGTACGGAAAGTATTCAGACCCCCTTCAATTTTTCACTCTTTGTTATATTGCAGCCATTTGCTAAAATAATTTAAGTTAATTTTTTTTCCTCATTAATGTACAGAGAGAGAGACAGAGAGAGAGAGAGAGAGAGAGAGAGAAATGCCAAAATGAATATCAGACGTGAACATATTATTTGCTTTGCTTAATCTTTTCATGTATAAATTAATTTATTTTTAGAAATAATTTGTACATGAATGGATTAAGCAAAGCAAATATTTTCATGTCTGAGATTCATTTTAGCATTTATATAGAATAACTTAAGTGAGGGGACATTGTTCCTCTTAGCATCATGAAAAAAAAAAAAAACTTTAAAATTCTGAATGCATTACAGATAGTCTAGTATGTGTGCAAAGAGTGCTCCCTTCATAATTTAAAATGCACTGAGCCTGACACTCATCTCAGTTCATCGGTTCAATGGACATGCCTGTGATTAGCTACACTGCTCAATGCTGCACACATTGTAAATAGAAACATCTGATGCTCTCCAGAGCTCAAATGCAAATATGCATAGAAGAGTTAGCCAAATATGTTATTATTACAGTTTCAACTAAGGGTGCTCTTGTTTTTTTTTTTGTGAGAGTGATTAGCTCCATAAACTGGGCGTGACATTATAAACTGATTTCTGTATGGATTTAATATGGAATGTTGCTTAAATACGGGAACAGTTGGCAATCCTACTTTGCATGTTTTAAACACTTAAATTTTAAGCTTTTCAGCTTCACTTAAAACCATGCATTAAATGCACATCATTGAAAGAACGCAGTTTGCTGACATATTTACTTTAAAGTCCGTGTGAACCAGAAGTTGCTGCCGACTGGATATCAGTGTGGTGGCGTATTTCCAACTGAAACGGAATATTGAGTTGACAGGGTTTTATTTTTGCGCTCCTCCTCTCATCTCTCACTCACAGCAGTCTGATGGTTGGAGGTGCGTGGTTAAGCATATTCTGCCCAAGCTGTCAAACTGACGTCATCAGAGTAGGCATGCCATTCCAGAGTGGAAGCAAATTATCAGATTTTGATTAAAGATTACCAAAAAAAAACTTTTTCTTTTTTTTTTTTCTTTCAGAGAATTAACTTTCACAGATTAATTGTTGACCTTGAGACTAGCAATGTGCACTAACAAAATAAATATTGTAAATTTTGATTTCATGTGGACTTTAACATCTCAGGCAATGTCCGTGGTATGATGACAACGACAGTGGTTACATATAAATATATTTTAATTGAGCAAAATTATTGCTAGGATCAATTCAGTTGCACCCCTACTAAATTCTTTGTCCTTTGAATTAAAGACATTTTTTTATGAACAAATTTGGAAAAAACAAACAAAAGTTTCCAAAGTCTAAAGTAGTCTGGGATAGATTGCGTTATCTGCCTCAGGCAACGGCAACACGGAGCACAAGTTAAATGAACAATTATTCACTTTAATACAAGTTATAACATGAATGTACAGGTATGTTGAAAAATAAAGTACAACTTACAATCACGAATTTATGTGCCTATAAGCGGTTTTAATCAGGGAAATCATCAGTATAACAGCCTGTGAAGAATGTGTCAGTTACATGGCATTTATCTCAGGAAGATAAAACCGTCTAATCATATCGCACAAATTATAAATACATTAGGCCTATACATTTGTGTAGAATATAAACAAGATTTTATAACAACCATTTCTGACTATTCCCCAGTTTCACAGACAAGGTTTAAGCCTAATGCCAGACTAAAATCTAAGTCTGAGCTGTTTCAACTGAAAGAAACTTGCTCTGACTGATCTTAAAATGTATCAGTGCCTTTATTTTGTATCAAAATGCACACCAGTGATGTTTTTTTCCTAAGGCACATTTATAAAAATTACTTAAATGTCCTAATTGAACTATGGCCTAATCCTGGTTTAGTCTAAGCCCCGTCTGTGAAACTAGGCCTATATCTCAAAAATTAAGCATGTCATATTCACAAAATTCGTAAGCTTTTTATAAAAAATAAAAGTTCACAATGTAGCCTAATAAGCCTAATTTTCTTTTAACAAAACTATGATTATGTTTTGTGCTCAAATTTATTATATTGAAAGATAATTATGATATTGTAAACAATAATAATTGTTTTAAATTATGTGTTGGTATTACCAATGGAACTGTGATTACATTATAAGTTGCCACAGTGTGTTCATAATGTAAAACATTTATCATACAATAACCTATTACATTATGTGAGAAATTGCTATTACATTGAAAAGTTATTATTACATTATTAGCTCAAGATTTTATTAAGTTTTGAGAAAATTAATACATTATGAACATTTTATTACAATAATAATGTAATATTTATTAAATTATGTGCAGTTTTTACAATATGTGCAGTTATTACATTATGAGTTGCTACAGGGTGTGGATAGATTGTCCTGCTTTTGCTTGTCATCTCTGGCTACATGATTTTGGTTGGCAGAAATAGTTACACACCTTATCATCACCTTCATTTTTCTGTTCTCTTTCTAACATTTGTTCAGTATCTCACTATGGGAATGCCCCGGAAGCACCAATGACACCACGTCTGCCAATCACAGCAGACCAATCCGCCTCCCTGTATATAAACTACCTGCCATTTTGTCATTCTCACTCTTGTCCCCATGGAAAATTTCGGAAGCTGTCCTAAGCAGACTTTTGGAATTATTGCTAAACAGTTTACAGACGAAGATGTAAGGTAATGTCCTAAACGCAATATTTCCTTATGTTCGTTGAGTGACTGCACTTGGAGTTGGATGAATTCGCCGTTACGACAAGTTTTTCAGCTCAAAGTTTCTCAGTAGTCTGCGTTTTGTTTTCCCAAGTTTTGGTGTCACTCATCACGCACCAAAAAGAGGGAAAAAGAGAGCTCACTATTCTCAGCATAGCTCCATATTAGTTTTCACGTTGTGATGGACTTGCTGTATGAAGAGAGTGCAGACACCTTCATGGCCACCTAGAATAAGCCAGAAAGCCATGGAAGGAAAAGGCCTTTTCACACTGAGCGCGAAAAAGCGAAACGAATATCGGACATGATGACGCGCTGGAATAAAACAATAGATTTCTATGGATGCTTCCACATAGACCGCGAACATTCGCGCACAAGTGGCGCTGATGGTTTCACTCAGGTGGCTAACTGACTAATTTTCCATAACTGCATTCTCTGGTTTCTATTATGGTTTCATTCATCCACTTTAACTCCCCTTTGTATGTATGTGTGAGTGTATGTTCATTTATTTGTTTAGACTAGCTATGTGTTAAGGCCTTTTCACACTGAACGCAAAAAATTTGGCATGATTTTGAATTGAAACAATAGATCCCTATGGGGCTATTCACACCAGGCGCGATCATTCGCGGCGCGAAAAAGCGAGATTTTTTTTTTTTTGTCCTGTATGTCGATTTTTTCCCGTCACTCCGCGATGAAACAGGCTGCCTAATTAGATTTGAGCTTAGATTATGTGTCCGGAGCGGCTGCTGTTACGCAAAAGGGTGGGAGTGGTGGCGCTGTTCCGAAAACCAGTGTAAACAAACACAGATGAAGAGAGAAGAGAGTGGATGCTGAGTTCTTGTTATCATTAGTATCTGAGAACAGATTTATTCTCACATGTTCTTTATACAGAATAACATTTCTATTAATTGTCCACTGAATTATGTGATCTGTAGAGCACCGTCCGTTTTCTTCCACGTGTGTGGATGGAGTGTTATGAGTCAGAGCGCGTTCACTATTTTTCTACACATGAAATATGGAAGCAAATAGACATATGACATATTGCTTTCATGAAATATGAAAACAAATAGACAGAAATATGAAAGCAAATAGACATATGATGACGATATATTTTCTGATTGTGTTTTGTATGCAGCTCATGGTATTTTTATAGCAATAAAGGATGTTTCACGAGTTCACACTAACATATAATGTGATTAAGCAATTAGTAGCATATTTGGCGTGCTGTCCAGAGGGAGGGCTCAGAGCTCGGGTTAAAGCCCGAACCCAGAGAACTCCCCAAAAGAAGCTAATGGCATGAGACAGCAGCCGGAGAGAAAACTAAGTAACCCCCCCAAAAATATGCATGCCATGAAGAAAAGTAGGGTGTGCGAGAAGGCGGCAGGGCGACTGGGAGGGGTCGTGCGGTGCTTGAACGTGAGCTGCGACTCTCCGCGTCAGATGGCAAGCCCTACCTGTCGCCGAATGAGGAGCACGATGGAAGGCCAGGTGAGGGACTCTCGCGGAGGCGGGATGCTGGAAAACTTTCGTGGAACTGAGGAAAGTTGGCTGTATATACAGTATACACATATATGTGCATGATGTGATTAGCTGACGAGCTCCGCCTGGGCCAGACTGATTGATTATCTGATCATGCTCCTCCCGAACCTTGTTAATAAAACATAATTTCACGAGTTCACACTAACATATAATGTGATTATCAGATGGCAAGCCCTACCTGTCGCCGAATGAGGAACACGATGGAAGGCCAGGTGAGGGACTCTCGGTGCATCCGAAGGGAGCTGCGGCTCTGCTGCACCAGAAGGGAGAGTCCCTCTTGCCGCTGAATACGTGGCGTGGTTTAAAGCGTCGGATGGAGGGCTCTCACTACGACCGAAGGGAGTCACGGTTCTGCTGCACCGGAAGGGGGAGCCCTGTCCGATGCTGAATAAGCCTTGAATCTCAAAACAACAGATGGAGGGCTCCTGCTGCGACCGAAGGGAGCCGCGGCTCTGCTGCACCGGAAGGGAGAGCCCTGTCCGATGCGGAAAAAGCAAATGGGGCTCGAACGATGGATGGAGGGCTCTCACTGCGATCAAAGGAAGTCGCGGCTCTGCTGCACCGGAAGGGGGAGTATCAAATGAGCAGGGCACTGCGGCGGCAGTATCGAATTAAGCAGGGCACTGCGGCGGCAGTATCAAATGAGCAGGGCACTGCGGCGGCAGTATCAACTGAGCAGGGCACTGCGGTGGCATTATCAACTCAGCAGGGCACTGCGGCGGCAGTATCAACTGAGCAGGGCACTGCGGCGGCAATATCAAATTAAGCGGGGCACTGCGGCGGCAGTAACAAATGAGCCGGGCACTGCGGCAGCTGTATCAAATGAGCAGGGCACTGCGTCGGCAGTATCAAATTAAGCGGAGCACTGCGGCGGCGGTATCAAATTAAGCCGGGCACTGCAGCGGCGGTATCAAATTAAGCAGGGCACTGCAGCGGCAGTATCAAATGAGCGGGGCACTGCAGCGGCGGTATCAAATTAAGCAGGGCAATGCAGCGGCAGTATCGAATGAAGCGGGCACTGCGGCGGCAGTATCAAATGGAGCGGGCATTGCTGTGACAGTATCAAATTAAGCAGGGCACTGTAGCGGCAGTATCAAATGGAGCAGGCACTGCTGTGACAGTATCAAATTAAGCAGGGCACTGCAGCAGCAGCCTCAAATTTATTTTAACTGATCAGAATTAAATGGGCTTTCTTTGTGTGAAAATTATTGGTCCTGATATAGCTCTTGAAGTCATCCGATGACCATCGACCGAGAGCTTGGATCTGCTGCTATGAGAGACCTTTTTTAACTGCTGTAGTTACTGCCCCGATTCGGAAGGAGTGGCTGGAAAATCTTTCTACGGATATGACTGGTTGGACGATGTTTACTGAACATCGTTTGGATAGATGTTTTTGGAACCAAAAATGTGTGACGGGATGGTTAGAGTCATCGTTGATCTGGAAGACAACGTAATTTTGAATGAAGTAGGGAGCCATGAGGAAGAGGTGCATGGGCTGCAATTGTCTGCCGAGGCAGCCTGACGTTTAAATCGGCTTTCGGGTTAGTGTCTGCTATGGGAGCTGGAGGCCACTAAAAAGAAAAAAGGGGTCATTAGAAACAGGAAGAAAAGCCTGAGATGTGTGGGCCTGCGTTGCAAGTGGAGGCAGCCTCACGCTTCCTTCAGAGCCTGTACAGCCTGCACCGCCAGCCTCGCGCTAGTGTGTGCTATAGGAGCTGAAGGCCACTGAAAAGGAAAAAGGATTACAAGGATTACGAGGAAAGACTGAGATGTGAGGGCATATGTTGCAAGCGTAAGCAGCTTTGTGCTTGTTTCAGCTGCTGCATGCGAATTAGGTTGCTAGTTGTACTTGTTCAATAATAATAATAATATAATAATACTTTGAGTTTCTTTATGATACACCTTATTTGTTGGTTTGCACCTATAATTGTACACATTTAACTTATTTTCACTAAAATCAAATCTTTTTCATCTTATCTGTCTATCCGAGTAAAATGTGTAATTTAAAATACAGGTAAAAAGCTAGTGAAAATTAATACAGAAAATTTGAGTAATTTCATTGCGTGTTCTATGCAGTTTCGCGTCTTGGTTACAAAAAAATGACATCAACGTCTATAACGTCATCACGTCCTTTAACAACAAACGACCTACCTTTAGCGACTTTACTTAATATTATTGCAACTAGGCCTGCGGTGCTAGCGGAGGCAGTCTCACGCTAGCGACTGCTACGTGAGCTGGAGGCCCGGCTACATGTGGCGCTGCGGCCGGAAGAGCCTCGGTGAAAAGTTGAGCCGAAGCGGGAAGCGAATGAGGTTTTGCTGCGGTGAGAACTGGGGTGCTGCCCAGGCTCGTTTAAGACCTGCCGCTGCTACCCAAAGCTCGAGGAGAGCCGGGTCTTGTGCGGGACAATGATAGTGTCGATTGGGCGAGTTCGAGGCTTTACTCGATCTATTGGCCGCCTTGGCTGATTTGCAGGATGAAGAATAGATCGTACAGATCAGCTTTGTTTACCCTTTTTGAGAATGGTTCGTCAGGAAAAAAAATCAGTGTTTGCTTCCGCCTTAAATACCATCCACTTTCCGATCGGAGGATATATTGGCATGGCCGAATGAATATATGTCACAGAAAGAAATGTCACCCCTTATTTTTGTTAAATTTTGGACATGCCATGTTTCTTGAAAGACCTCCTGGATCAGGGTAGAGACTTTTCCATGGTTAAGGTTTATTTGGCCGCAATCTCAGTATGCCATATAGGACTCAACTCGGGTACTGTAGGCCAGCATCCTTTCGTCTGTCGATTTATGACAGGAGCGCGCCAGTTACACCCAGTACCAAAACCGCTGGTCCCACCCTGATTTGTCCGTGGTCCTCAATGCACTCTCAAAAGCCCCGTTCGAGCCCATTGAGTGCATCTCATTAAAGCAGCTTTCTTTAAAGACTGCTCTGTCACTCGCTCTTACTACAGCAAAAGGGTAATTGAACTGCATGCCTTATCAGTTCACTCCTCATCTATGATGTTCGCTCTGCGTGGTCAAAAGGTAACTTTAAGAACTAACCCAGCATTTATGACTAAGCATTCAATCACACTGGTTCAGGTCAATCCGTGGATCTGATGGCTTTCCATCTGCCACCTTTTTCATGTCCAGAGGAGGAGAGGCTACACTGTTCATGTCCGGTGAGGACTCTACAAATGTATGTACAAAGAACCAGGACACTTTGCAAAAGCAATCAGCTTTTTGTTTCGTGGGCTGACTCTTTTAAGGGAAAGCCTGTCTCCCATCAACACCTCTCACACTGGATTCTAGAGGCGATCGTATTATGTTACAATAAGACAAATATAGAGCCCACCAAAGGAGTTATGAGCTCACTCTACCAGAGGTATAGCTACACCTTGGGCACTATTTAAGGGCATTTCTATTCAGGAAATTTGTGCTGTGGCTAGCTGGTCTTCCCCGCACACTTTTGTGAGGTTCTATAGACTGGAGGTGACAGAACCTTCACTTGCCCATTCGGTCCTGGGAGTGAGTGGACAAATTGTACATTAAGCACTTGGATAATCCAGTTTACTATAGTGTTGAAATTTTCAGACGATACTGATCTGCTTTAACCACTTGAATTGGGTGGTTCAGATCGTATTCATCTTTAGTCTGCTTCGTCAGCATATCGGCAACACAGGAGTTGTCTATTTCCCATAGTGAGATACCGAACGAATGTAAGAAAGAGATCTTCAGGTTGTTAACGTAACCCTGGTTCTCTGATAACATGAAGTGATGTATCTCAGAGTATTGCCCTCCTTGCCTGTTCTGCATGAAGAAGAGATATTCGGAGAATGACAAAACGGCAGGTAGCTGTGGTTTATATACAGTGTAAATAACTTGATTACTTAAATTTGTAAGGGAATTAATTATT
>NW_015540956.1:0-421 GCF_001515605.1 Sinocyclocheilus anshuiensis
AGCTGAGAGATACTGCAGCTGCTGATGGGAGGATGACAAACAACATAATGACAATGTTTAGCAAAGTTTAAATAATAATTAATGTGTTCATTTATTTATAAATGGAGTAAATAGATTTACAGGTAGTTATTTCGTTTTTTCTTTAAATACCAGTTAGTTCTGGTGCAGAGGTTTTTGATGTGTTTTCAGAGTGATTGTTCAGAGTGGTTTCTTTTACCAGACTTCGTGGGAAAAAAACCCCCTGCAAACTAAAAAGATTTTGTCTATGGTAAAATCACAGCAGTGCTGATATTTAGTACAACTGCACACTGATCATGTGATATTGCTTAAATGTGGAAGGATGAAAGAAAACGTCTCAGGTTACTTATGTAACCATGGTTCCCTGAGTAGGGAACGAGACACTGCGTCCTCTAGGGGTCGC
>NW_015540956.1:607-687 GCF_001515605.1 Sinocyclocheilus anshuiensis
TAAGTAACCTCCTTTCATGGGAACTTCGAACTGCGTCCTCTAGGGGTCGCTATGGGGAACGGTATACCCAGTATACCCAT
>NW_015540956.1:3655-4396 GCF_001515605.1 Sinocyclocheilus anshuiensis
AAAGAGATCGCTCTTACCACAGAAATGCACGCTTCAAACAAAACAGTCAATGAAGACGAAAAAGAGAATGATGTGTAGCTCCTGGCGCCTATTTATACAATAGTCGCACCGGTAGTGACGTCATGGCTGTCGCCAGCCAACGAGTTGGTGTTTTTTCAATGTATGCTTCAGACACGGGTCACGAGGAGGCGTTCCCCCCATAGCGACCCCTAGAGGACGCAGTTCAAAGTTCCCATGAAAGGGAACGTCTCATTCCCTGATGGAGGGAATGGAGACGTTATGTCGAATGACATATGGGGTCTCACTTGGGAGGCCAATCAACTCTGAGTTTAAGAGAAAACACCAATGAAAATTGGCTAGTGGATTTTGCATGCTGAGCCACTTCCCGTGCCTGCGGGTATATAAGGCAACAGCGCGCATCCACTCATTAGGTTTTACGCCGAGGAGCCGAGAACGTGTCCCGGCAACAGCGAATAGTCCAAGGTTGTGGCATGGGGACATAACGTCTCTGTTCCTTCCATTCTCCGTTCCCTCCATCAGGGAACGAGAGTTACGTACCTTCGCTCCGCCAAGTCTGACTGTCGAGGGTGCTGGAGGATGCTCGACCAGGGTTCGCCAACCGGGGAACGTGCTTGTCCAGTAGCAGCGGCCGGAACTGCCGCAAGGATAGATGCACTGCCAACAACTCCAGACAGTTGATGTGCCAAAGCAGTAGAGGTCTTGTCCAGGACGCCGAAGCTG
>NW_015540956.1:4501-7681 GCF_001515605.1 Sinocyclocheilus anshuiensis
CCCCCAGCCCCTATTGGAGGCATCTGTCGTGATAACGACATGCCAGGACACTTGTTCTAATGGCACCCCGGCCTGTAGAAAAGCAAGGTCCGACCAGGGGGTGTACCGCAGCGCCATACCCTTCTCGGGACTCAGGAGTGTAACCAGTGCTGATGTGGTCTCATATGAAGCAATCCGAGCAGCGTGACTGCGGCTGCGGATGCCATATGCCCCAGGAGCCTCTGAAAATATTTCAGTGGTACCACTGTTCTGCCTCTGAAGGAACTCAATCAGTTTAGCACCGATTGGGCACTTTCGATGGTGAGACGTGCTGTCATACTCACCGAGTCTTACTCCATACCGAGATAAGAGATTCTCTGCACAGGGGAGAGATTGCTCTTGTCTCGGTTGACCTGAAGCCCCAACTGACTGAGGTGCCGAAGCACGAAGTCCCTGTGATCACACAACTCCTCTCGCGGCCTGGCCATAATGAGTCAGTCGTCGAGATAGTTGAGGATTCTGATGCCCACTTCCCATAGTGGGGCAAGGGCACCCTCCGCGGCTTTCGTGAAGATGCGGGGGGACAGGGAGAGCCTGAAAGGGAGGACCTTGTACTGCCATGCACGACCCTCGAACGCAAACCATAGGAACGGTCTGTGACGAGGAAGTATCGAGACATGAAAGTACGCGTCCTTCAGGTCGATCGCTGCAAACCAATCCTGGGATTAAACGCATTTGATAATATGTTTCTGTGTTAACATCTTGATCGGGAGCTTGTGAAGGGCCCAATTCAAGGCTCGCAGATCCAAGTTAGGTCGAAGGCCACCGCTTTTCTTCAGTACGATGAAGTAAGGGCTAAAAAACCCCTTCCTCATCTCGGCTGGAGGGACCGGCTCGATTGCATCCTTCATCAACAGGATAGCAATCTCCTCACGCAAGACAGAGGCGCCTCAGACTCCGCCAACAGGACAGCAATCTCCTCACACAAGACAGAGGCGTCTCGGACTGCCACCGAAGTCTCGAGAATGCCATAGAACTTGGGAGGTCGCCTGGCGGACTGAATCACGTAGCCGAGTCGAACCGTCCGAATGAGCCAGCAGGACGGGTTGGGCAATGCAAGCAACGCTCCCAAACTCCATAGGAGGGGCACCAAAGGGACAGTCGACGTACCCGCAGTGGTGCAGTGATGGGGAGTTGTGCTGGGTGGCCCAGAAGGCATCGCGTTCTGAGTCATCACAGCAAAACTCCCCATGTCCCCGGAGGGACTGGCCAGAGACACGTGGAGAGGCGTTGCGTCTCCGAACTGCGACCTCTTTGCCACTGGCGATAGGGGGCATCGTGGGTGAGAGTGAGGAAGCGGTGCGTCGCTCACTGTCAACCCATGAGCCTAGCAACCTGGAGGCAAAGGAAACTGCTCTTTCTTTGACAATGTGGTTACCGCTGGCCATTCAGCCAACGGCGGAACATAAAGAAAAAGATTCTCCGCCCGGCCCTCCTCCGGGGGGAAGGAGCGGTGCTGTCCTCAGCACCTGCTGAAGAGCAGTCTCCCACATCTCCGGGTTGCCCGTGTCAGGGCCGCTTTGTCATCTTCCTAGAGGATCTAGCGGCCGGATGCTACATGGGGGGCACCGCTCTCCTGCGTGGTGCTCGACACGCCAGCCTCGACGATGACTCAGCGCGGGGTTGAGCTGGTGTGGAGGACGCAGGAGGGTGCCCACGGCGACGAGCAGGCTGAGACACGGCCCGCGACGGAACGGTGGCAGCTGGAACATCACGTCGGGGCAAGATGTGTCGGGGCACTGCTGAGAACTGCTGGGCACAGCCCTCGACAGAATCGCTGCACAGGCCAACCTGGGAGAGGGGAGCGTCAAGAAAGTGCACTTTGTCAACGTCTCTCATCTCGACCAGGCTGAGCCAGAGATGGCACTCCTGGACCACCAGAGTCACCGTACGCAGCTCCTGCATCAACCTCGGGCCGGTACTACCCTCGTGCATTTGTTAAGGCCTTGGCTTGGTGAGCTTGCAGGATCGCCATGGCATGCAGGGCAGAGGCAGCTTGGCCCGCAGCACTGTAAGCTTTGGCAGCGATAGCCACCGACAGCTTACAGGCTATGGACAGGAGATGCTGACAATTCCTACAAGTGGCGGCATTTTGCGGGCACAAGTGCACCGTAATCGCTCTCTCCACCTGGGGATTGTTCAGGTTGTCTAGCCGCCCCGCCATCGAGGGTAGTGAGGACAGAGGAAGGAGACGAGCGGCTTCTGGCCATAAAAGGGGCCGTCCACGACTACATCACTTCCTCATGCACCTCCGGGAAGAAAAGAAACCAGAGCAGAACGCGGTTGTGAGCCGCGCTCCACACTGAGAAACCAATCTTCCAGCCTCGAGTGCTCACAGCTGCCCGGGCAAGCATGGCCGTCAACTATGGGTCCGGTTCAGCAGTGGCGACAGCACCCGAGGGGGGCAGCCCTGCCGAATCTTCATCCTCAGAGGTCAACAGCCCATTCCCCGATGCTGCAATCAACATCTGATCCCCCGGTGGCTCACCGAATGACATGCTGGGACCGACATAAGACAGCCCAGCAGAATCACTCAGCAGCCGCACAGGACAAGCGCTGCGGAAGGGGTGAGAGGTCCGTGGGGCGTGGCCCGGCGGAGAAGCTCTCACTGTCACCTTCAAATCTCCCAGAGCACCAGCCGGCGGTTCTCTGCTTGTGGCAGAGAAACCGGGACAGGTAGTGACAGAGGGGTCTGCTCCTTTCCCTTTAAGAACGGAGAGACGTGATCGCAGCATTGCCATGGTCACACACTCGCAGTGTTGCGTGACCAAATTGTCCGTTATTTGCTCTTTTAGGAAATCTGCTCTTTTAGTTGAAGCGCCCAGGGGAATCGCTGAAAGGGACACCGCTGTTTGCGCCATACCGCCAACCAGCGAAGCAAATATGTAATGAGTGGATGTGCGCTGTCGCCTTATATACCCGTAGGCATGGGGAGTGGCTCAGCATGCAAAATCCACTAGCCAAATTTAATTCACGTTTTCTCTTAAACTCAGAGATGATTGGCCTCCCAAACGAGACCCCATATGTCATTCGACATAACTCGTAGTGACCGACAGATAGGGAACTTCAAACTTTTAAAGATAACAACAAATGTTTTTTTTTTAAATAATAAATAAAAAGAAAACAAGATAAACAACAAAA
>NW_015540957.1:0-1902 GCF_001515605.1 Sinocyclocheilus anshuiensis
AGATGCACAACAGTTTTTCTGTGGCTTTATAGGTAATATTTTCACATACACAATTTAGAAAAATCAGAAAATATTGTCTAATATATACCACAATATCAACTTCTTATTATTGAATTGTTGTAAATAAATATCACATTTGCAGCTGGTCAGAGTTAAAAAAAATGCTGGGAAATCACTTCATGCAGCCCTACAAGAGTGATTACTGATAAACTGTCTAAAAAAAAAAGAAAGTCACGTTTTAGAGAAGAAAAAAAATCACCCACTGACTTTCAAAGCTGCTACATACCCTTACCAAAAAGTAGTATACTTCAAGTTTATTTTAGTAAGTATACTTAAGTAAAGTTCAAGTATATTTATATGTAGTGGAGTGAAAAGTACAATATTTGTCTTTCAAATGTAGTGAAGTTAAAGTCATAAGTTTCCAGAAAAAATAATGCTCAAGTAAAGTACCGATACTCAAAAAGTGTACTTAAGTACAATACTCAAGGTAAATGTACTAGTTACTGTCCGCCTTGACGATACTTTGCAAGCCTGAGGCACATACTGGAAATATTCGGTAACGCTTTAGATTACAACCCGCAAAGAACTATGTAAGTATACTGAATTTACGGTGTACGTTTCTGTAATCATAGTGTACCTATAAAGAACATACGTGTAGGTATAAGGGAATAATGTGCTACGTTTGGGTAATAAGGGGGTAACAACCAGATATGCAACCTGCAAAGAACTGCGTAAGTAAACTGAAGTTACAGTCGGTCACAGCTTCACCTCATCAGGCGGCGGCTACATAAGCCACGCAAGCCCTGCCATCTAGGAGATTCCTCCATGAGACTGAGCACTAACTCGCCCTCTCATTTTTCCCACAGAAAGCAGCGTGTGACCGACCAGCCCCACAGGAGCACCGCACGGACCCTCTGCACTGGGAATACGGGAAAGAGCACTCACGGCACCGGAGCACCTACCTGGACCTTTCTACCTAGCACCCATCACCCCAATAAATCCACCCTCCGGGGTATTGATTGAGATTACTTGTCGTGTGATTCTTCACACCGTTACACTGGTGGAGAATGCGGGCGAATCAGTGAAGAATCACCAACAAGCGATCTTCTTCACCTCACCTTTTTTCCTTGTTTTTGTCTCCGGGTTCTGTCACAGGCGAGCGCTCCTCCCCGACCATGGACGAAATCCTCCAGCGGCTCACCGAGGTTAGCATCCGCCAGCAACAAATAGTTGAGCACCTCGCCACCCGTCAAGGAGAGACGGAGCAGGAACTCGCGGGACTGCGTGCCGCCGCCGCTCAACGCGTTCCGCTGCCGGACCCCCGAGTACAAGCCGCGAAGCTGCTACCCAAGCTGACCCCTCATGATGACATAGAAGCCTTCTTACAAATGTTCGAAGCGACGGCCACCATGGAAGGATGGCATAAGGATGACTGGGCACGGGTGCTGGCTCCCCTGCTGACGGGCGAAGCCTCGTACTTCGCTCTTCCCGCCGCCTCCGCCGATCAATACAAGGAGGTCAAGAAGGAAATCCTAGCCCGCCTGGGGTTATCCCCAATCTGTGCCGCCCAGCACTTCCACGAGTGGGAATATAAGCCCCGTCTGCCTGCCCGTGGCACCACTATCACCAAATAACTTTGCATGATATACCATCAAGGTTCAATGCAGCTTAAAACAAGTTTACCTCTTTCCAGCGGTTCGCAGAAAAAATACATGATACAACATTTGTATTTTAGTGGATGTATACTGTGGTGTTTTTATAGCAAAAAAATGTAGAGGGTTTAATTTGGCCATCGAACAATTAAATTAAAACTAGTGCAATATTTTTCTCTGTAATTACTGTGCAAATATACACTTGTTCTGTGTTTAAGTCCAACTTGTTCCTCCCTTGTTCCATGTAGTT
>NW_015540957.1:2023-2562 GCF_001515605.1 Sinocyclocheilus anshuiensis
TTGTTCCCCCCATGTAGTTACAGGGTAAATACAACATTTGCGGGCTGTAAATTAAAGTGGTGCTTTGTTCTTTGTTCCCCCCATGTAGTTACAGGGTAAATACAACATTTGTGGGCTGTAAATTAAAGTGGTGCTTGTCCCTTGTCCATTCCATGTAGTTACAGGGTAAATACAACATTTGCGGGCTGTAAATTAAAGTGGTGCTTTGTTCCCCCCTTGTTCCATGTAGTTACAGGGTAAATACAACATTTGCGGGCTGTAAATTAAAGTGGTGCTTTGTTCCCCCCTTGTTCCATGATAAACATGGTTATTTAATTCAAATATTGTTTGCAATTTACTATAGGCCTACTGCTGGGTTAAATTAACCAAATTAACCCTTTAAAATTAAAATCACACACAATATGACAACAGTAACAACACAGGCAACAGATAGCCTAATAAAAGATTAAAATTTATTACACCAGTTCAGAAAAAAAGAAAAGCAACTCCATACTTATACAGATTATACAGTTAAACCAAATTCTTTTGAAAAGCTTGTT
>NW_015540957.1:3710-40493 GCF_001515605.1 Sinocyclocheilus anshuiensis
TACTCACACCGTGAGGATCACAGTATGAGGATCGTTTGAACTCACAATGATTTCATATACTACTCACACTGTGAGGATCACAGTATGAGGATCGTGTGAACTCACAATGATTTCATAAACTACTCACACGGTGAGGATCACAGTATGAGGATCGTGTGAACTCACAATGAGCTCACATACTACTCACACCGTGAGGATCATAGTACGAGGATCGTTTGAACTCACAATGAGCTCACATACTACTCAAACGGTGAGGATCACAGTACGAGGATCGTTTGAACTCACAATGAGCTCACATACTACTCACACGGTGAGGATCACAGTATGAGGATCGTGTGAACTCACAATGATTTCATACTACTCACACGGTGAGGATCACAGTATGAGGATCGTGTGACCTCACAATGAGCTCAAATATAAGGTTTATCTCTCTATATACTTTAGACATGTAGAACATATCTGCATTTCTACATCAATGGATGTACTGTGTGCTGTAGGTGCAAAACTTTTAGTAATCTTAACCAAGATGTAGATGATCTTATCCCCGGTGACTAATATTTGAACTGCCTTCTCTCAACCTGCTCAAAATTTGAAACTCACAATGAGCTAACATACTACTCACAACGTGAGGATCAGAGTACGAGGATCATTTGAACTCACAATGAGCTCACATACTACTCACACGATGAGGATCACAGTATGAGGATCATTTGAACTCACAATGAGCTCACATACTACTCACACCGTGAAGATCACAGTATGAGGATCGTTTGAACTCACAATGATTTCATATACTACTCACACCGTGAGGATCACAGTATGAGGATCGTGTGATGTCACTGTGATCACCGCATGATCTCATGTGTTGACTGGGTTGTAAAATACGGGACAAATCACGTCCCGTATTGATTTGATACGGGACACATCATTTTCGCTTTAAACACAGGACGATTTCGTATTTTAAGGGACGGGTGGCAACCCTACTCGCGGGGGTGGCTTGTGTGTGTGCATCAACAAAGAATGGTGTAACAGTGGTAGTGACAAAACACTGTTCATCGCTGGTGGAGTTTATGTTTGTGAAGTGTCGACCGTTCTATCTGCCGCGGGAGCTCACGGCCATTGTTATTGTCGCAGTTTACATTCCCCTGTGTGCGAACACTAAGGACGCGCTTCGCAAGTTGTACAGCGCCATCAGTGAAAAACAAACAAATAACCCCGACGGCTTTTTCATCATAGCCGGTGACTTCAACCACGCAAACTTAAAGACAGTTTTGCCAAAGTTCTACCAACATGTGAACTTTGCAACAAGGGGAAACAACACACTGGATTTGGTTTACACAACAGAGAAGAACGCGTACAAGGCTGAACCCCGCCCCCACTTTGGGTACTCTGATCACATCTCTGTTATGCTAATCCCAGCATACAGACCACTTCTGAAACTCGCCAAACCGGTTCAAAAACTCAAGGAACGAGTTCAAGTTCAAAGACTGGAACATGTTTAAAGAGGCAGCCACCTACAACAACCATACAGACCTGCAGGAATACACTAAAACTGTGAGTGCTTATATCAAAAAGTGCATTGATGATGTGACAGTCACCAAGACCATCACCACATGTGCAAACCAGAAGCCATGGATGACTGCAGAGGTTCGTGGGCTGCTAAAGACCCAAGTTGATGCATTCAGATCAGGAGATAGAGCAGCCCTCAAAACAGCAATTCTGTCCTGTGGCATCAAGAATGCGAAATGGTTATATACACAAAAAATCAATAATCACTTCACAGACAGCAGAGACACACGGAGCCTGTGGCAAGCCATTCAGACCATCACTGACTACAAACCCCCGCCACAGGCCTGTGATGATGACACATCCCTCCCAGATGCACTCAACCACTTTTATTCACAGTTTGAAATGCAGAATGACACACCTGCACAAAAACTACCCACACCTCCCAGCGACCAGGCACTCTGTCTGTCTCCAGCCGACGTAAGGAAGACACTATCTAGGATTAACCCACGCAAGGCTGCGGGTCCTGAGACCATACCTGGCCGTGTACTGAGAGACTGTGCTGCACAGCTGACAGATGTCCTAACAGATATCTTCAACACCTCGCTGAACCAGGCAGTCGTCCCCACATGTCTCAAATCCACAACAATCATACCGGTACCAAAGAAATCACCTGTGTCCAGTCTAAATGACTACCGTCCCATAGCACTGACTCCAGTCATGATGAAGTGCTTTGAGAGGTTAGTCATGCACAACATCAAAACCAGCCTCCCCAACACACTCGATCCGCTCCAGTTTGCATACCGTCCAAACCGCTCTACAGACGATGCAATTTCCTCCACCATCCACCTGGCTCTTACCCACCTAGAAAATAAAGACTCCCATGTTAGAATGCTGTTCATCGACTTCAGCTCAGCATTTAACACAATAATCCCACAACAACTCATCAACAAACTAAACCTGCTAGGCCTAAACACCTCCCTCTGTAATTGGATCCTGGACTTTCTAACTGGAAGACCTCAGTCAGTTCGTGTCGGCCGCAACACCTCCAGCAATACCACACTGAGCACAGGTGCCCCACAGGGCTGTGTGCTCAGCCCGCTGCTCTTCACACTAATGACCCACGACTGCACTGCCAAGTTCAGCACCAACCACATCATCAAGTTTGCTGATGACACAACTGTGGTAGGTCTCATCAGCAACAATGATGAAACACCATACAGAGAGAAAGTGGCACAGCTGGTTGAACGGTGTAGTGCAAACAACCTGTTCCTCAATGTGAGTAAGACAATGGAGGTCGTGATGGACTTCAGGAGGAACTCTGTTGACCACCCCCCACTGACCATCGATAGCTTGACTGTGGAGAGAGTCAGCAGCACAAAATTCCTTGGAGTGCACATAACAGAAGACCTCACCTGGACCACCAACACTACATCACTCTCCAAGATGGCGCAACAGCGGCTCCACTTCCCGTGATGACTTAAAAGCGCAAGTCTCCCTCCACCCATCCTCGCCACATTCTACAGGGGAACCATTGAGAGTGTGCTAACTACTGTATCACTGTCGGGTACGGGAACTGCAATGCTGCTGACCGCAAGACCCTACAGCAAACAGTGAACACAGCTGCAAAGATCATCGGTGCCCCTCTCCCCTCCATTCTGGACATTTTCCTTGCACGATGCTTCAGTAAAGCCATCAGTATCGTGAAGAACTCCACCCATCCCTCCCATTATCTCTTCCAGCTCTTGCCATCAGGAAGATGGTACCGGCGCATCAGAGCCCGCTCTGCAAGACTGCTCAACAGCTTTTTCCCCCAGGCTGTGAGAACCCTCAAATCTAATCTCCTCACCCCCCCTCTGAAACCCCATCCACAACCCTACCTCCTGAAACCAAGATCCTCTCACCCCCCATCCCCCACCTCACACCACACCACATGTAAACCGTTGAAAACCTCAAAAACATTGTGCAATTCTGAGTGTGCTACACACAGGTGAGTGGGCTGGACAAACCACCTGTAGAAACACACTCTTTTCTCTCTATATGCACAAATGGCACGTATGGTCACCCTAGTATAGTTAGATTACCGCTTTCAGTAAGTCATTTATGTATAGGTTTAAAAATTGTTCTTACGTCTAGTGTTGCATGTTTATATTTATGTTTATTTATGTAGCACCATGGTCCTGCGAGACACAACATTTCATTCCACTGTATGTCCACACATGTAGCGGAATGAAAATAAAGCTCGACTTGACGTGAACCGGAAGTTGCTGCAGACTTTATTTCAGTGTAGTGACGTATTTCCAGCTGAAACGGAATATTGAATGGAGGGCATGGTTTTATTTATACGCTCCTCCTCTCTGTCTCTCACTCATAGCAATCTAATCTAACGGTTGGAGGGGTGTGTTTAAGGATATTCTGCACAAGCCGTCAAACTGACGTCATCAGAGAAGGACTGCCATTCCAGAGCGGAAGCAAATGTTCAGATTTTGATTAAAGATTACAAAGACAAACAATTTCAGCGGATTAATTTGCACGGATTAATTGTTCACATCAAGATTAGTAATGTGCGCTAGTAAAGTAAATAAAGTCAATTTTGATTTCATGCGGACTTTAAATATGTTAAACGTATAATGTAGTATAAATTTAAAATTAAATTTATAACGCAGTATTCTTTTCTGCGGAAAGTCTTTGCATTTGACCACTTGTCTACTTTCATGATGTATTTCCAGTATTTGGCCCAAGAGTGCAAGTGTGTGTAGAACTTTTGATTACCTGGTGGGACACACTCATATCATGCTGTAAGAGAGATTTACACGTTCAAATTTCAGTGCTTTGCACTTTACAGATATTTGTCAGCCTTACATCCCTCACTGTGTCAGTATGTTGCTTCATGTTAATTGAAGAAAATGCATTTCGAGGAGAAAGCTCTTTGTTATTTTGGTTGTGTGCCTGTATTAACTGTAGAGTGCGTTACTACACAATTAACTAAGCGGTGGTCACGTCTAGTCAGTTCTTCTCCCGTCCTGTAGTCGGCAGTGTGCGGGCAGGAGAGCCGTTTGTTGCGTTAAAACCACCAGCGAAGAAGAAATATAAACTTTAATTTGAAAATGGCGTCTGACGTGAGCCGCGATGGTTCTGAAAATAAACGCAAACTAGATGAAGATGAAGATGAAGATGAAGATGAAGGTGAAGGTGAAGGTGGATGGGTCGGGCCTCTGCCTAGTGAGGCCACACAAACAAAAAAGAAAAAAGGTACGTTGACTTTATTTGTTGCAAAAACCCGGAAGAATCTGTGACTCGAAACCTAGTGAGCTGCCTAACGTTACCTAGAATCCTAGACAGCGTTTGTGGACATTAGAGTCGCTTAATATGCCTAGATTGTTAGTTAATAAAGTTTTGAGACACAACCTATACTAGATAGCCGTTTCAGCTTGCATGTCTTCTGCCTTCATAGCAACTAAATGACTTCATTTTACTCTTTGGTTCAGACTGAGATGTGTTTATTGATGGATCATATGTGTTCTGCTGCAGTTCTTGAATATGAAAGATTATACCTGGACAATTTACCCTCTGCCTCCATGTATGAAAGAAGTTACATGCACAGGGATGTTATAACACACATAGTTTGCAGCAAGTAAGTTCCCTCCAACTTGCCACCTCAGAATCTTTGTCTATATTAATAATAAATGAATACAATTTTTATTGCATACCTGGTGAGGCCAGTAGTTTTTGTCAACCCCACCACGAATATATATATATATATATATATATATATATATATAATTAAACGGATGACTCCAAAAGTCATCATCAGCCAGCAAGATAATTTTGCCTAATCTGACAAGCAGAATTTACAACCTTATGTACAGAAAACCAAATGAAAGTTTGCAAATATATAAATATATATTACATACATTTTTTTAAATATGTGTGTGTATTTATATATACATATAATCCTGCCACAAGCACTCGAGTCTTTGAAAACTGAACATGTTACAATTGTTAGTATACTAGAAAAAGTAGATTCTTTAAAGAAACAATATTTTAAAATCATTTTTTGTTGGATTCCTGGCCATATGGGATTGGTCGGCAATGAAGAGTCAGATAAAGCGGCTAAGGAAGCTCTTCAGTCGGAAATAAATAACAGAATGTAATATCTGATGTAAAACCTTTATTGAATCTGTACATTAATAATAAATGGCGAATGGAATGACTGCATATACAACAAAGTATATGAGGTGAATCCAGTAGTAAATGAAAGAAGTAATTACTGTTTTGAAAATAGATATGACCAGGTTTGAAATACAAGATGTCGAATGCTCGAATTGGACAATAAAGACTCACTCATTCATATTTATTGAAATGGGAAGAGAAACCAGTTTGTGTAAAACATAATGTCCAATTTTACTTGATATCACACAACGTTTTTACTCAGAAAATATATTAAAAGACATTTTTTTTAAAGTCTCTCCTGGAAGAATGTTAGCATTTTTATCACTGATTAAACTGAAAGATTGTATATGGTTTTTGTCAGTACTATTGTTGTTTCTTGTATGTTTCTGTATAGTCATTGCTTCTTAAGAAAATGTTATATTATTGTAAATGATGTATTGGAATTATACTGTTAATGTTGCCATGAATATAGCCATTGTTGCTGATGTGGCGTTAAAACATAAATACAAAATCTAAATGTACACAGTAGACGCATACACACAAACTTTTATTTTGGAAGCGATTAATTGCGATTAATCAATTTTACAACCTTAACACAAGTGCATTTAATTGACTTTTTACCATCCCAGAACTGATTTTACCATAACAGCGAGTCAGGATGGGCACGTGAAATTCTGGAAGAAGAAAGAGGATGAAGGAGTGGAGTTTGTCAAGCACTTCCGCAGCCATTTGGGTAGGTTTTCTGTTCCTACATCTGGTGAGCAACATCCTAGCAAGCGCTTAGCGACCATTTAGAACACCATAGCAACACCCTACCAACCACTTTACAGCAGCCCTAGCATTGTGGCAGTGTTTTTTTGTTTCTTTCAGATATATAAAAGTAGTATTTGTGACTAATTTGTCTGTTGTCTCTGGCGTGTAGGAGTGGTCGAGTGTATCTCCGTCAGTGCGGAGGGAGCGCTTTTCTGCTCTGTGGGTGATGATCAGGCCATGAAAGTTTTTGATGTCGTTAACTTCGACATGATCAACATGCTCAAACTCGGGTAAAATCTTGCTCTTCTGTGTGTAAATTTGCTTGTTTTTATCCATCCATGTTTTGCTTTATTTTAACACTATTTTTTTAATGAAATTAACGTATTATATATATATTTTTTCAATAAAATATATTCTTAAATATTTTGTATTAAATATTTCATGGTCCTAGACAATACTTTTAAATTACACATCATTTACTTCTATATAAAATAATCAAAATATTTAGAAATAATAATAATACAGTTTTTAAGCAAAAATCTAGCAAAGGTATTTAAAATCCAGTGTATTGAAAATACTATATATATATTTTTTTCAATAAAATATATTCTTAAATATTTTGTATTAAATATTTCATGGTCCTAGACAATACTTTTAAATTATATACCATTTATTTCTATATAAAATAATCCAAATATTTAAAAATAATAATAATAATACAGTTTTTAAGCAAAAATCTAGCAAAGGTATTTAAAATCCAGTGTATTGAAAGCAGTTTGGCGTCATCTGGTGGGAGAAATAAAAAAAAATGTGTGTTTTGTTTTTTGTATTTCTCACTCATTTCTAAAGATTATAAGTGTGATGATACTTTTTGAAGACCTTTTTGCCTTTTATAATCATGCCCGTGATTATTTTTGTTTGTTCATTTAGCACAGGGCTGTCCAAACTCGGTCCTGGAGGGCCAGTGTCCTGCAGAGTTTAGCTCCAACCCTAATTAAACACACCTGAACCAGCTAATCAAGCTCTTACTAGGCATAGAAACTTCCCGGCAGGTGTGTTGAGGCAAGTTGGAGCTAAACTCTGCAGGACTCTGCAGGGCCGGCCTCCAGGACCGAGTTTGGACAGCCCTGATTTAGCAAGTGCCACAAAAGTCACCAAGATTTGTACTATTCTGATGAAGTCAAAAAATGTTAAAAATTCAAAATGTAAAATTTTTTAATCCGAGGATTAAGCAAGTTTCTTTTTTTTCCAGCTTCCATCCAGGCCAGTGCGAATGGATCTATAATCCGGGAGACGCCATCTCCACCGTGGCCTGTTCTGAGAAATCGACTGGGAAGATTTTTGTATACGACGGACGGGGCAGTAATCAGCCCCTGCACACGTTTGAAAAGATGCACACAGCGCCACTGTCTCGGATCCGCCTGAATCCCAAGTATCGTGTCATAGTGTCAGCTGATAAGACGGGGATGTTGGAATACTGGACGGGGCTCCCGAGCGAATTCAAATTTCCACGGCAGGTGGAGTGGGAGTTCAAGACAGACACGGACTTGTATGAGTTTGCCAAATGCAGAACGTATCCCACCAGCCTGGCGTTCTCCCAAGACGGCAAGAAAATGGCCACCATCGCCACTGACCGCAAAGTCCGGATTTTCCGTTTCCTCACTGGGAAGTTGATGAGGGTGTTTGACGAATCATTAACTGTAAGTTAGTGTTTTATAATTATATTAATCATACATTCAAAGGTTAACAAATGCACATTTGGAAGAACTTTGAGTCATCTGTCGTCTCTATGCAATGGCAGATGTTCACGGAGCTCCAGCAGATGAGGCAGCAGTTGCCTGATATGGAGTTTGGCCGCAGGATGGCGGTAGAGCGAGAGCTGGAGAAGGTGGACGGCATCCGACTGACCAACATCATCTTCGACGAGACCGGACACTTTGTGCTTTACGGCACCATGCTGGGCATTAAAGTCATTAACGTGGAGACTAACAGGTAGAGAATACACAGCACACAATGAAATACACCTCTTCTATAATGAAAATCATTTTAATTTCTCAATTAAAATTAATTTTGCTATTTCTTAAGGGAGCATAATGTAGAATCTGTCAAGGTGGCACAACTGTTCCAATATCATAATGAAGAAAAGTTCTTCACAAGAAGCTTAAGTAGTTTCGCATCATTATTATTTCTTATAAAGTATTTTAATAAAAATGATTATTAATATGTAAAATTTAATATCATAGAGAGGACCTCTGTCAACACTAATGACTGTGAGGTCAATAGGGTCAATCTCAAAATATCAGATGACTTGAATAACATGGCAAAATCACTCTTCAAGAACTGAATATTTGAATACATAATTTTTGATACTTGTAAAAAGTACTTTTATTCTAAAACACATTTTAAAACTTTTTTTTTTATATTATATTAAAAATGTCAACTTTGATGTATTACTTTTTTTTTTTTCTCAGTGTAAAGTACATTTAAAGGTTGCATGTTAGCGGTTCTTCATGGAACCACAGATTGTAAATAAAGAACCTTTATTTTTTAGGAGTTAATGTGTAGGGAAAATGTTAATGTGAATCTTTTCAGCAGTTCTGAAAGTATCTCTCTTTTACTGAGTGTCTGAAATGTTTTTTCTGTCAAGGTGTGTGCGGATCCTGGGCAAACAAGAGAACATCCGTGTGGTGCAGCTGAGTCTGTTTCAGGGAGTAGCGAAGGCCATGCAGGCAGCACCAACCATTGAGATGAAGGCCTCTGAGAACCCAGCGCTGCAGAGCACTGATCCAGACCCCACCATCTTCTGCACCGCCTTCAAGAAGAACCGCTTCTACATGGTGGGATTCCAGAAACTCACAGCATTTCAATGTTAACTTGAAACCTTGACATTGTTTTTTTTGTTTGTTTTTTGTCTGTTACTTTTTGGTAATGTTCAGAAGAATCTGTTATAATTCACTACAAAATTACAATTTGCTGAAAATGTACTCACCCTCAGGCCATCCAAGATTTTTGTTTGTTTCTTCGTGGGAAACAGAATTGGAGAAATTCACTTTCTCACCAGTGGATCCTCTGCAGTGAATGGGTGCCGTCAGAATGAGAGTCCAAACAGCTGATAAAACAACATAATGTTTTAAACCATCATTTCTAGCTTAATTTTAGTCTGTAATAATGCTTCCTCCAGTGAAAATGTTCATCCCCTGTTGTCTCTCACATCAAAATCCACCCACATATTTGTTTAGAACAGTTTTTTTTTTTCTTACAAATGGTGCTTGATTTGTGCATTTTTCTCTTCTGATTCAGACGAGACCACTTTTTCACTGGAGAAAGCAATATTATGGGCTGTATTTTAGCCACCTAAAAAAAAACTTGATGGATTTGTTTCATACAAACACAGTTTTTCGCTTGACTAGAAAAAAAAACATCATGTTAATTGATGGACTGGAGTGGTGTGGATTATTGTGATGTTTTGATCAGCTGTTTGGACTCTCATTCTGACGGCACCCATTCACTGCAGAGGATTCTTTGGTGACGTAATGCTTAAAATTGAAAATTTCTACAAATCTGTTGCCATGAAGAGACAAACTCATCTAGTTAAACTTTACAGTTATTGTTCTTGCTGTGAACGGGCCTTAATACTGTATTTTTATTTTGAACAGTTCACAAAGAGAGAGCCGGAGGACACCAAGAGTGCTGATTCTGACCGTGACGTCTTTAATGAGAAGCCGTCTAAAGAGGAAGTGATGGCCGCGACACAAGCAGAAGGGCCGAAAAGAGTGTCAGACAGTGCCATCATTCACACCACAATGGGCGACATCCATATCAAACTTTTTTTTTTTATAGCTGTTTGGCCTGAGAAGGCAGTATATTTGTTTATTTATTGGTTTGTTTTTGTTCCTCAGATGCCCTAAAACTGTGGAGAACTTCTGTGTCCACAGCAGGAACGGTTATTTCAACGCCCACATATTTCATCGGGTCATCAAGGTAAGAGCTCCTGTCGAGCGTTTAGATGTGTACCTCAGGATTGGTGGATGTTTGTGGATGTGAGCTGAGTGAGTGACATGTCGTGTACAACGGCCACATATGTCATCGTGTCATCAAGGTATGAGCTCCTGTCGAGTGTTTAGACGTGTTCCTCCGGATTGGTGGATGTGAGTTGAACAGGTGACTTCTCATGTGTAGGGCTTCATGATCCAGACCGGAGACCCCACAGGCACAGGGATGGGTGGAGAGAGCATCTGGGGGGGAGAGTTTGAGGACGAGTTTCATGCCACACTGAGGCACGACAGACCCTACACCCTCAGCATGGCCAATGCAGGCCCGGGAACCAACGGATCACAGTTTTTCATCACTGTCGTCCCAACTGTAAGTTGTCCCAGCTGGGTTTTTTTGTTTTTCTCCCATTTTTGGGTTGTTGATAACCCCAATTTTTTTTTTGTGAAAAAAACAGAGGGGGGGATGCTTTTAAAAATGTAATGAGATGTTTTTAATAAGATGGAAACTGTATTTAACGTGATCGTAGTTTAATAAAAACATTGTAGGCCTACGTTAGGCCTATTAATTGTAATGATTTCATTTCCACTGTTATTCAAACAACGAATAAATTAAGCTTTTTGAAACTCCGAATCGGTTAAACCATTGCGTCGCAAAATGATTCACTGTTTCGAAGCGCTCCAATCGGATCGCGTATCACGAATCATTTGATTCAGATCGGCACGTCAGAGTGGCTTCGCGGGATGTTTTTATAAAAGTAATTCAGCAGAGGCAGGGATGCATAGACCATATATATATATATATATATATATATATATATATGTTTTTGAAAGAAGTCTCTTATCACCAAGGCTGAATTTATTTAAAAAGACAAAAAAAATAATATTGTGAAATTTGTACAATTAACTTTTTTTTTTTTCTATTTTAATATATATTAAAATGTGAATATTTTAGGTCATTCTTCTCTTTTTTTCTGTTTTTGTTAATAGGGATTGATATCAATGCACATTTCTAATTTTAAGTCATTTGGGTGTCTTTCAGTTACAATGTCCATTTTGCTTCTATGAAAAATTCACATTCACTCTGTTATTGCTGTAAATTATATAGAACAAAATTAGGAAACTATGCAATTCTGTTTATATGTAACGCACAAAAATCAACTACGAAAAAATTTTTGTTTTTAACTGTTGTAACAATGCATAAAATTATTACAGAGTTAATCTCATGAGAATTTTAAAATGTACTTCTATACATATACACTTATATACACATTTTAAAAATGTATTCTATTATAATATTCCATCAAGTAATGATGAATTGATGTTGATCCGGTAACCATTCTGACAGTTAATTCAATGAAGGATCTTACCGACTCAGATGGCAAATTGTGAGTTGGTGAATCTATTTGAATGATTCCTTAATGGACCAGTTCGTTGTTCTGGAAGTGTACACTGAATGTGCTGTTTTTGATTCACTGAAAAGAACCGGTTTAAAGACTTTCTTGTGCATGAATCAGACTACACTGCTCACTCTGTATGTATTGTGAGACGTATGACTTTTGCTATTGGGCTATAGTTTAAGCGGCTGTGGCTGGAAACATCAAATCAATAATGAAATTGCCCTAATTAAGTCATTCAGTTAATGTGTAGTCATAAAATAAATGTCACACCATTGTCATTTTGCGAATGTTTTGTAATTACCATGACTTTTGGAAGATTGCCTCAAGTCATTCACTTTGGGCCAGCAGTTTGGCCGACAACAGTTGAGTCAATTAAATTAACTTTTTTTCTCATTTTCTCTCCAATTAGCCCTGGCTGGACAACAAGCACACAGTCTTCGGGAGAACCACTAAAGGTATGGAGGTGGTCCAGAGGATCTCCAACTTAAAAGTCAACCCCAAAACCGACAAACCGTATGAAGACATAAGCATCATAAACATCACCGTCAAATAGATGTGCCGTCTGAGCTGCTCGCTTCTGATTTTGTAAAATAAAGTTTTTTTTTTTTTTTTTTAAATACTCCAGTTTCATTAGTGATGCATCATTCAGATCAGTGTTTTTCAGCTGTTTTAATAGCTATACAAAAAGCCGTCATCAAATCAACAACAAACATGGATGTGCACTGTGCTTCTTGAGAGGCTTCCAAAACTCACATTAACAACAAAATCTCTCACAACTTCAGATCCTCCAGCAATAGGGGACAGGAAAAGGCTTCACACATGCGTTTCACTTAAGTACAGTTAGTCAACATTACATAGCAGTGAGGATCAGTGTTTCAAACCAAAGGATGGGTCCTAAAACTGACTAATGCAGATAATCTGTTAAATAATAGTGTTTACATACAGCCACATCTGTGTTCTAGCTGAAGTACATTGATGAACCAATATTAATATAATGTAACAGTGTTTGCTTTTGTTAAGATGCTAAGAAATGAGATAGCCAGATATTGATAAGTAGTGGACCAATGAACTGCGAGCAAGTTTATATATTTTTCCGTGACAACTACAATATTCCTTTAAAATATAAATAAGCAGTAACTTTTTTTTTTTTTACACCCATCTCTCCATACATGATGAAAATACACCTACACCCATGCACCACTCTTAACACCACAATGTACATTTCACTAAATATTTACAGGCTCATTTAAAGCCAAATTCATGATGGCCATAAAAAACAATAATGGTATGCCTTTGGGTGAATCTCACAAAAATGCATGTTGGTCACATTTTACCCCCAAAATCATTTCAATTTTGCATAACCGAAAAAAAAAAACTACTGCTTATTTTTCTAACGTTCCAAGTTTTTAGCATTGACATTTTCATAACGATTAAGCACATTATACTCCATACAAATGTGCTGAAATTCTCATTGCCAATTATGATTTTCATTACTGTACTATTATTTTAATAATCTATGAAGGCAATACTACCATGTGTAGCATTTCACATTAAAGAGAATGATTTTTTTTTTACATTACAATAATGAGATTATGAGGGTAAAATGTGCTTTCACCACAAAAACTCAATGCTTCTAAAACAGGTGTTACTTTCTTAATGCAAAATATAATTTTTTCTTTGCTCGTAAAAGAAAGCATGACCTATTCATGTTATTTACATGTTTTGTGAAATTCACCCCATTGCTTGCATGTAACTTTTGAACAATGGCAATGGATTTGATCACATGTTCTTTCTTACTATTTCAGTAGCTAATCTGACACATTAACAGGCACTTCACATTGCAGAAACCATGAATCTGGTGATTAATGCCTAGTTTTGTCCAGACGTAAGGGGCTTTGCCTACGATTAAAACATTTAATAGATCTATTTAAACCTTGTGCTGTTTGCACACAACACTATAGAGATTTCATGAGGGTGTCTGTACAGAAACGACCAGTATATTTTGCACATCTACTATATATATATATGCGCAAAATATCTCCAGGCATTAGTTAATATTACACAAATGACCAAAATGAGTGAACTGACCATGAAAAGAGGAGTATCATAAACTAGATGTTAAAGGAATAGTTCAGCCTAAAGTGAAGAAACTGCTGAAAATTTGCCATCCGGTATGTAGATGAGTTTGTTTCTTCATCAGATTTGGAGAAATGTAGTATTACATCACTTGCTCTCCAATGGATCCTCTGCAGTGAATGGGTGCCGTCAGAATGAGAGTCCAAACAGGTGGATTTTGATGTGAGAGGACAACAGGGGAAAAGGAAGCATTTTTTATGGATTATGGACGCAATGGTTAAAAATGTCTTAATGTTGTTAAAAGAACATGTAGCTTTTTGTTTCACCAGTCATTAACTGATGGATCGGAGTGGCGTGGATTACTTGTGGATTATTATAATGTTTTTATCAGCTTTTTGGACTCTAGTTTCGACGGCACCCATTCACTGCAGAGGATCCACTGGTGAGCAAGTGATGTAATGCTACATTTCTCCAAAACTGTTCCCATGAAAAAACAAACTCATCTACATCTTGCATGGCCTGAGCTGTATTTTCAGCAAATTTGACTGTTTTGACAAAAGGGACAGTAAGTTTAATTAGTAATGTTCATCAACTTGTTTTTAAAGCAACAGTCCAGGTTAAATATACATTTATGAACAGCATCTGTGAATGTTTTGATTACCACTCTCTGTGACAGGGACCCAAGCAGGGACTTTGTAAAAACCAACAAAAATCATTTTTACAGTAAAGCCTGTACAATGGAGGTCTATGGGGCAACCAAAGCAACAACATCTGCCACTGCATGTTGCCTTGTATTTAACCTGGAGTCCTCACTTAAATATATAAGCTCCACTTATGTACACCAATGAGCTACAAACACACACAGCAGCGAGTCTACTAATGAATGATGGTATGACGTGGTACTGTGGGTAAACATGAGCAGGGTGATTGCAAATGGCATGGACCAGCTTGAGTTTTAAGTCATAAGTCTATTAAGTGTAGTTAAGCGTCCCTCAGGCCACATCCAGAACTCCTGCAGCCACCAGCTGGCGTGAGAGCCAGTCTAACCCCTCGTGTAGACCCATGCCGCTGCGGGCGTCACAGCCCTGGATGTGCCAGCTGCGGCCGCAGCACAGTTTGTGTAAGCTCAGGAGCTCCGTCATCTCCTCCACAGACACAGCACCGGGAACTTCCTGCAGAGAGACACATCTTGTTTGAGTTCAAGATCAAGGATTTGATTCACAAAGAACACACACATTGACAAAATGCAATAATCTGCCAAATACATAATACATGTAACATAAAACAAAATACATAAAACATGTAAATATAATGATTCCACATATATTCTTTGAAAGTCCAGTTGAAAAAAAAAAAGTTTTTAATGCCATATCAGCAAAGGCAATATTCACAACCAAAATAACAAAAAAAACAAAATTTTAACATTCTTTCAGGTATATAATTGGATAATGGGATCTTCCCCTACTGACAAATATAAACATAAGCTAAAGTGTTAGAAAAGATACTTTACACTTGACATATTCAGTTCCTGAAAGCATAATGCCATTTGACATTTTTATTTATGTATTTATTTATGGCATAACTTATGTTTATAACAGGGCTGATGCTTTGAGGATAGAAAGGACAGTAAATATGTGGTCAGGTAAAATCTAATATAAATAGAACAATATAGAAAACAGAAAATACTAGCTTTACTAGCTATTTTCAAATACAGCAAAGAGTAAATACAAACGGGACAGACATATTCATAAAAAACAATCATCTACATCTAAAAAATCTAATATAAATGTGGAATATTTTAGAAAATATACCTTTATTAAACACACAGTAAAAATGTCATCAGCAATTGATTATTAAAATATTATTTTTCTATACATATATGTATATGAGGCACATTAATGGCATGCGTTTTGTATGAATATCCCTCCACTCAGAATTTCTAATTAAAATAAACATTTGTCAAATCTCTCACCTGTTTGTTGGCGAAGATGAGCAGCAGAGCATCTCTGAGCTCTTTCTCTGTCAGCAGTTTGGCCAGTTCACTGTGAGACTCCATCAGCCGGTCTCTGTGACAGCTGTCAATCACAAACACCACCGCTGGGAGACAACAGATGGCCAGTTTCAGTCATACACACTCATTATGCGAGTAATGTGACAGTGTGAATTTCATCATGAACAAAGCCCCTGTGAATTACGATCTCCACAAGCAATAACTTTGCAAGAACATGATTGGCATGTTACAGTACCTTGTGTGTTCAGATAGTAGTGTTTCCATAGTGGACGGAGTTTATGCTTGCCACCCACATCCCAAATGGTGAATTTCAGGTTTTTGTATTCAACAGTTTCTACATTAAAACCTAAAACAGAAAGAAAACCTCTGATTATCTAAAAAGAAAAAAAAAAAAAAGAGGCATGTGTGGATTTGTGTACATGTATTGCAGTTTCATGCAATGCATGAATACCTATGGTTGGTATGGGCTGCATAAACTCATCTTGCTTCAGTTTGAAGAGAATGGTAGTTTTGCCAGCTCCATCTAAGCCCAAAGTCACAACTCGGATCTCCATTTTTGGACCAATGTGCACACGGTTGTCCTGAGGAAAAGATGGACTCGTAGGTTTTATTAGGATGATGATAGGTCCTCTTTTTCCCAGTGCCTAACATGTCTGGGTTTTGGCTTTGCTTTCCTACTGATGTGCTCTACAGTTTTTAAACATTATATGCATGCATATTTGCATTGCTTTGATTTTCTGTAGATCCCACCTTCTCCCACACCATGATTGGTCCATTATGTACAATGCCTGCACATTATTGGTCAAACTACTTATCAGTCATTACCTTCAAGCATGAAAACAATTGAAAAACAAAACCCAGACATTTTAGGCAATTTAGAAATCCCGGCAAGACATGTCCAGGATAAAGAGGATGTATGACCACCCTAGTTTAATATATATATATATACAAACATTTGCAATACAAGGAAATTTTTATTTTTATATCTTTACTAAGCTTACCATGTCATAAAAAGGTCAAATTACCTTAGTGAAAGTAACAGGTATGCCTGCATCCAGTTGAATGTGGTCTGCCAGCTCTGTAAACTGCTGCTGCTGTTTCTGTAGTGTCTCTAGTAGTCGGTTGATCTCCTGTTTTGCCAAAATGACCCTGCAATCATCCTAGTGGAAAACACAAATAAACCAACTCAAATGGCTGAAGTGCTTATGATCCCACTGATTGCGTCAGGTGTTTGAGTCTGTACCTGCTGCAGTGTTTTCTCGCAGTGCAGACAGGCAGTGGACACCTGTGACAGCAGTATGGTCATGTCCTCCTGCTGCTGTCGAAGCCAGATCAGCCTCTCTCGGACGTGTGCGTCCACCACGCTCAGAGCCATCTCCTCCTGACGGCACAGCGTCTCGTGTAGATCCGCAAAATAGGCACGCACGCAAGACCGGGCGCTTTCTGCTGTTCCTGGAACCTGAGTGGAAACCATAGAGGAGTTCATTGGAAACGTATTCAGAGGCAAATGCATTAGGCCATTATGAACACCCAAAAACACGCTCATACATGTTCTGTGTGAGCCATGCCCATGCTGTCCTCCACGATCTGCTCTCCTCCTTCAATCTGCTGCACGATGCCCACTAGTTTCCTGGAGTAATCTGACACTTCCTCTGTGAATGTACGGATGCAGTGTGCCATATCCAGGATGGATGCTCGGATCTGGTTGGCTTCAGCCTCCAGTATAGCGTGCTGTCATAATGTTTTCATGAAACAAGATCAAAAATGTAAATCGGGCTGGGTACACAATATCCTATTTGCAATAAATCAGAAATATCTGAATGATCCAATAACTATTCTTAAATACTAGATCACTGTTTTAAGTTATTTTTCGATGGATGCAGTAAGATTTTTGCTCTACATTATTTTAGTGGACATCCCATTCTGTGGTTTCTGCTGAACGTCCTCACCAAGCAAACTCAGGAGGAGTAAGAATTGTTTGATTGACAGTGAACTGATTTGATTCTAGATTCACTGGCATTGTATTTGATTCGACCCAAGAAAACTGAGAAAAACTGAATTTAATTCAATACAAAGAACTAGAGGTGCGCCGATCCGATATTCAGTAAAAACTGGTATATAAAATATTAAAAACTACAACAGTATGTCAATGTTACTAAAATAACACTGATTCGAATTTATTTTTATAAATATTTTCTGCATTTTAATTTTAGTTTAAGTTCAGTCATTTTGTTGTGTGTGATTTTTCTTTTTTTATACAGCTTTTATCAATATTTATTTCAGTTTAGGTTTTTTTAGTATTTCAGGTTAAACTAAATGAAAATATTGCCTTGACAAGTAGTTAATATATATATATATATATATATATATTTTTTTTTTTTTTTTTTTTTTTATTTCAAGTATAAATTATTTATTTTCAAATAATAATCCAACTTCAGTGTAATTGCACCAGAAACAATACCAATGCAAATGATTATTTAAGCCATATTTCAAGATATTTCTTAAATACTTCAATGCAGTTGCATTAGCAACTTTAAGCAACAATGCATCTAAAAAACAACTGCATTGTTACATTCCTAAAATTTGAATGAAATCAGAAAATTTACTTCAAGAATCAATACAGGATTGAAACTGAAACTGAATCAAAACTTTGTGAATGAGAAGCAAACTGAATCAAGAAATCCAAGCCAATATTCTAAGCCTAAAGACTAACAAGTGTTTTTCAATTGTTGCATTAAAGTTCTGAACCTTATGCCCTTGATGCTTCCCGTACTCCTTGCACACGCAGCACATGAGCGGCCCCGGCTGGCAGCCGTCTTCCAGGCAGACAAACTCAATGGCGTGCACCTGGTGCTGTGGACAGAGCATCTTCTCATGGGGCTTGTCTGCCAGTGGCACACGCCGGTGTTTGGCCAGTGTTCGGGTGGAGTGGGTGAGCTGGGAGCACTCGGCACACAGGTGTGTGGCACAAACAGTGCAGTACATGGAAGCAGTATGAGTCTCATCCTCGTCACAGCGGATAATGCACTAATGGAGACATGGCAAAAAAGAAAGTCCTTAACCATGATGCAATACGATACAACCATGATACACAACCTAACTGACTGCTTTTATAAAAGCCATAAAAGGGTGTGCTATATAAAAATATATATCCATATCTATCTATCTATCTATCTATATATATATATATATATATATATACACACACACATTTATAAATACCCCTATTATAATAGAAATGCACATCTCTAACCTCGCCCATCTCACGAAGCACATCCTCAGACATGCCTGACTGATTGCTGGCCCCATTCTGCAGCCGTTCAAGCAATTCTAGCAGAGCAAAGTTCTTCTTCAGGCCCCACACACCCGAGTCCCCTGGAGAGTAAAATCAGATGGAGTGAGACATTTCTTTCCACTACAGAAAGCCTAAAGTTAGGATTATACTGTTACAATGAAGAATAGAAAGGCAAAGTTAAACTCACCCAGCTCCGTGGCCTGTCTGTCAAAGGGGCAGCGAACTGCCCTGCCGTGAAGAGGCAGACGGGTCAAGCAGTCGTGACACACCGTGTGTCCACACAGCAGCAGCCGCGGCACCTTGTCGCCTTGCAGTGAAAACACATCCTCGCAAACACCGCACTCCAACACCTTGAGAACAGCACAAAAGTATGCAAATAAAAGCTTTTTATAAAATGTTTTGCTTGAAAAGTGTGTGCTTGCACTGTCTTTCTTTAAAATTACTCACATGGTTTGATATTTGTTGTCTAATGGAATAATTCACATATATTTACATGTGCCTTGAGTGTCAATGTTTTTTTGGAATTAAACAAAATATGAATATCTTAATAAATATTGAATAGATATTTTAAATAACCAAGATTTAAATTAATATTTACAATTTAGCACTAATTAAACACCCCACTATCGTTTGGCATGAAAAGTGAATATATACTTCAGTAAATTACAATCATGTCCAGTCCAATGTTATTATGCAGCAACATACACGTCGGTTATACATGAATACGCCTTGAGCACAACTCATTCAACCATAATTTCATAACAACAGCTTTTCAATTTCTCAAATAAGTGTATAATTTGAGCCTAAATCGGCACCTTAGGTTTTGAGACACAGCCTCCCTTCTAGTACTCAGACCAGTTGAACATTTAGCCAACCAGCTAACTCACTCAGTGCCATTGCTGTCAAAGCTGTGCATTTATCAATACAACACAATATTCCATAACACTTGATGTTTAATGAATGCCACAGGTTTATACATGAGTGTGTAACAGTGTTTAACATAAAGAACGCAGTGACAGTGTTGAACGTTGCTATCGTTAGCGTGCTAACACCCTGCAGCAGCTCACTGAACTCCAGCAGGACAAAAATACTATCCACCACATGATTTTTATGAGCTTAACCTCTAGTGCAGTGGTTATTTATGTAATATGCGTCATACCTTCACCGCATTAGCGGCTGTACCGCGGCCGTGTCTCACACACGCATCCATCGCCACTGCGCTCGCCTGTTTATTTACCCCGACAGCAGCGGCCATCCTCGGACTGAACCATCTGATGACACTGCGGTGTGAACTTGACACGCTTCTGTTAGACACGCACAAGCTGTCATATAGTAAATGAAAGATATCAGAAGGACAAGTTATTTTCTTAAAAATGTCCTATTATAAAGTGGAATCACGGATATTAATTGTATGTCTGAATGAAGTTATTCCAATCGCTCACATAGTCACCCCTACATGACAGTGGATCAGTCCGTCAGCTGTTTCCGGTGCAGATTGCTCAGCAAATGTTAGAAGTGAGAAGCTTTGCTTATATTTCTGCTGCGTTTAAATAATGTCCTGGTGAGACAATATGGTTTAGTTGGGCTAATTATGAACAAAACACAGTGGGCATTTTCAATGTTCATTTAATACAATTGTGTAATCTTATAGGCTATGTAAATGGCTATTACTTAAACGTTTAACCAGAGGTGTAAAGTATTTGAATAAATGTAATTAATTACTGTACTTGAGTGTGTTTTTGGATACTCTGTAGTTTTACTGAGTATCAAAGATATTAGCAACTTTTGCTCTCTACTTCACTACATTTTTGAATAAGTAGGGCAGGCTATCTATACTAGGGATGCACCGAAAATGAAAATTCTGGGCCGAAACCGAAAATGCTTTGTAATAATTTTTAATAATTATTTAGAATTGTATTAAATAATATAAAGTAATTTTGTAAGACTTTTTAATTTAACAACAATTTTAATGATACTGAATTTAAAAAGCACAAGCCAATGAAATAACCACACTTTTTTTTTTTTTTTTAAAGGATAGAAAATATATGAATTTAATATATTAATATAAAATATCAATATGTTATTTTTATTCAGTATTATCAGAGCGGGGAGCAGATCAGTGAATGAGAGGGTAGCATAATTTTACCAGAATGCCCAGTAGGGCTGTACAGCTATGATCAGGGCTGCGTTCAGCCTTGACAAAACGGTGCAAAACGTTTTTTAAATGGAAACGGTGGTGCGTTGAACACCCTGTTCTGATGACGCAAGAGTTGCAACTATGGCAGCTGAGAAGGCCATTCTTTGTGGGGTTTTTTAAATAATTTTCAGAGCCTGATGAAATCGGTATAAATACGTGTTTAATACTGCAAAATGCGCTCGATGGTACAGTCACTGCCCTTGCCGTCTAGAATAAAAGAGAACATCCCAATCGAGTGAAGGGATTTGTGTAAACTGTGGTTCCTAATTATTGTGATCCAACATTTGCCTCGCATTTCAGGTGAAGGATAATCCACTTCTTACCTCCGAGACTGTGTTATGTACGGTACTTTCTGTACGGAAAGTGTCATGAATAAGCTTAATCTTTCCGGTAAAAAACTGAATATTCTGCTTAAAACCATGAATCAAGATAAATTGGTTTCCAGTTATGTTCTTAAGGATCTTGAAGTTGCTGGATTTGATCAGACACATTATTGTTCACTTCCTGAAGTGTACACCCAGAAAAGCATGCCAGTATCTAAGGCTAATATTCCCAAGCAGAGCGATCTTGTTCAATGGCCTTATTTAAATCAAATATCTTTGCCCTCAATCGAAGCAGGAGTTGAACTCTTGATTGGAGCAAATGTACCAGAGGCACTGGAGCCATGGCAGGTTATTCGCAGCCAAAATAATGGACCTTATGCGGTAAGAACCATACTTGGATGGACAGTGAATGGACCTCTTAAAGGAATGGAAAAGTATGGAACTTTCTGTAATGACCAGGCTCAGGTGACTGTAAACAGGATCTCTGTCTCCAAATTGGAGGAGCTTTGGAAACAACAGTTTAAGACTGATTTCCCTGAAAATGCTCAGGATGAACTGGTAGCAATGTCTAAAGAAGATATTCAGTTCATGAATATGGTGTCTCAGTCTGTAAAACTGAAAGATGGTCATTACTGCATTGGTTTGCCGTTCAAGAATAAGGATGTGGTCCTTCCAAATAACAGAATAGTTGCAGAACAGAGAGCTTTAAACCTGCAAAGGAAATTCCAAAAAGATTCAACATTTCAAGCAGATTATATTGCTTTTATGGAAGACGTGATTTCCAAAGGATATGCAGAAAAGGTACCTGTTGAAGAATTTGAGAGGCATGATGGTCGTGTGTGGTACATACCTCATCATGGGGTTTACCATTCAAAAAAGAAAAAGATCAGAGTTGTATTTGACTGCAGTGCTTCATTTCAGGGAGCATCACTGAATGGACAACTCCTTCAGGGACCAGATCTAACAAGCACTTTAATAGGTGTTCTTAGCGGATTCAGAATGGAGTCTGTCACCTTAATGGCTGACATCGAGTCTATGTTCTATCGGGTAAAGGTTCCTGCAGAAGATTCTGACCTTTTAGGGTTTCTATGGTGGCCAAAAGGCAACTTGAGTGAAGGTTTAGAGGAATTCAGAATGGTTGTACATCTGTTCAGAGCTTCTTCTTCCCCAAGTTTTTCTAATTATGCACTCAGGAAATGTGCAGAGGATCATGGAGATTTGTTTAATCGTAGGACAGTAGAAGTTGTCCAGAATCACTTTTATGTGGATGATTGTCTCACTTCTGTTCCCACAGAATCTGATGCTATTCAACTATATAAAGAACTGAAAGCAATGTGTGCTAAAGGTGGGTTCTGCTTGATCTTCTTGATCAGAATCTTCTGCGGTGATTAGTGCCATATATGATCCCCTTGGATTCTTGGCTCCAGTAGTTCTTTCTGCAAAAAAGATTCTTCAAGATCTCTGCAGAGAAGGGATTGGATGGGACAGTACTATACCCATCAAATATGTACAGAGATGGACAAGTTGGCTCGAAGATCTTCATGGCTTGCAGAAATTTGAGACAAAAAGATGTTTGAAACCCCTAGAGTTTGGAGAAGTCACGTCGGCTCAGTTACATAATTTCTCTGATGCCAGTGAAGAAGGCTATGGTGTTGTGTCCTACCTGCTTCTACGTAATTGTCAGAGCATTGTACATTCTGCTTTCTTGATGGGTAAGGCTCGAGTAGCACCAGTGAAATCTACCACCATTCCCCGCATGGAACTTACAGCCGCAACTCTTGCCAGCCGAATGGACAGGCTATGGAAAAGGGATCTAAGGATGAAGCTACAAGATTCAGTGTTTTGGTCTGATAGCACTGCTGTGTTAAAATATATCCAAAATGTGTCCTCCAGATTTAAGTGTTTTGTTGCCAACAGAGTGTTTGAGATCTTGAGAGCATCCAGCGCAACTCATTGGCGATATATAGATTCTGCCAACAATCCTGCTGACTTTGCCTCAAGGGGGCTAAAAGGTAGATCTTTTACTTAAGGAGCAGATGTGGAAGTTTGGCCCTCCCTTCCTTATTAGATCACAGGAAGAGTGGCCAAATAACCCAATTGATTTGGAAAAGAGTTTGGTACAAGACCCAGAAATCAAGCAAGAAGTTGTGGTTAACACACTACTGGTTCAAACTGAGGAGAGAGATGATGCTGTAGCACGGCTTATCAATCATTATTCATCATGGACACGTCTGAGGAAGGCTGTGGCCTGGATTCTAAGGCTGAAGAGAATGCTTCTAGATCTAAATAAAAGGAGAAAACAATTGAAGAGAACTCTCGATTGTACTGAATCTAATCAACCACTGAAGGTTATCATTGACGAAAACATGCGTAAACTACAATCCAGTATGGGTAAAGGCTATCTTTCAGTGGATGAGCTGGACGAAAGTGAAATGGAGATTGTGCGCTTTTCCCAAAGGATGAAGTTCCCAGAGGAATTGATATCTTTACAGAGAGGTGAAGAAGTCAAGCAGAGCAGTCCTCAGTATTATCTCAATCCAATACTTGAGGCAGGTGTAATAAGAATGTATGGACGTCTGGATAATGCAGTCATGCCTGAAGAATCAAAGCACCATACAGAGAATTTTGTCCAGATGTGTCATTTGCAGACGACTTCAAGGAACAGCAGGTTGCCAGCAGATGGCGAATTTACCTTCAAGTAGAGTATTACCAGACGAACCGCCATTTACTCGAGTTGGAGTTGATTGTTTCGGGCCATTTGAGATAAAACGTGGATGAAGTACTGTGACGCGATATGGAGTCATTTTTACGTGTTTGTCAATAAGAGCCATACATATCGAAGTGGTTGCATCATTAGATACAGATTCTTTCATCCATGCTTTGCGACGGTTCATGGCACGACGTGGTCAAGTATCAGAGTTACGTTCAGATAATGGAACCAACTTTGTTGGAGCTGAACGAGAATTGAGAGAAGCCATAAAAAACTGGAACCATGATAAGATCAGTGATGTTCTAATCCAGAAGAGTATCAAATGGATATTTAATCCTCCTACAGCATCTCATCACGGAGGTGTTTGGGAGAGGATGATTCGATCAGTGAGGAAGATTATGAATTCAATCTTGAGAGGGCAGAGTATAGATGAAGAGGGTCTTCATACGCTTTTGTGCGAAGTGGAGTCAATTATCAATGGTCGTCCTATAACCAGATCATCCATGGATCCCTATGATCTAGAGGCTCTAACACCCAATCATCTGCTACTCCTGAAAACCCAACCATCTTTACCCCCTGGTTTATTTCAGAAGGAGGACATATACATGCGTCGTAGATGGCGACAAGTACAGTACATGGCCGACCTGTTTTGGAGGAGATGGATAAAAGAATATCTACCTCAGTTACAGGAACGGCAGAAATGGCTTGTAAAGAAAAGGAACTTTCAAATTGGAGATGTTGTACTTGTTGTTAATGATGCTGCCCCTCGGAACTCATGGATAATGGGTAAAGTCATTGAAACTACACCAGATAAAAGGGGATTGATTCGCCAAGTAAGGATTAAAACAAAGTACAACTACTTGGACAGACCCAGACACCAAGATTTGTTTACTTCTTGAAGCTGAAGAGGATTTATAATTGATTTTTTGTTTTCTTTTTTGAGGGCTCAATGACTTACGGACGTAATGACATGGATATGATGACTGACTGACTTTTCTTGGACCCTTTTCGACTGACATGAGTTAAGATTTGCACTAGAAGATATACAGACATTTTTTTTACATGGACAAATGCATACACACACATATATATTTGTATATTTGTAAATGTTTTTGTATGTTGTACAATTTATATATGTATTTATTGTTGTTGTTAATTGATGATGATTATTATCTCTCTTTTTTGTAATAATCATGAGGCCGGAATGTAAGAGCATTCATTCTTTCTTATTTCTTATTGGTTATTCACGGTCACGTGGGTGATCACTTCCGTTTTCTTTATTAGGTGATCACTCCCGTTTTCTTTATTATTTCCTTTGTCGGATTGTTTGGCAGGTTGGAAGGGGCGAGGAGCGGGAGCCAACTTTCTGCTGACCGTATTGCATTGGTCTAATGTTTCATGTGCTTTAATAAAACTCAAAGCAAGTTAAGATCGTCAGTCTTCCTTTGATGAGATAATGACCAAGTGCGAACGAGTCACGAGCCCACTACCTAGCCTCTATGTAGCGATCGGATGCCGCTAATAATCTATATGACCTTATTATTTTTATTGTGAGTATTAGGCTTATCATTATTGCTGATCACTGTTGTTGTGCTATGATATTGTAATATTTACCATTATATAATCAGAGGAGTACAGAAAAGTTTATGAAAGTGTCACTCCATAATACAATAGCAAAATATATAAATATGTATAGCATTTTTATTTTACATTAAGGAAAGGATATAGACCAGAAGACATTGCAATTACTAAATGATATTTAGACAGACTTAAAGAAGTTCCAGATCTATACTTGTGCTCTTGTTATTTCAGTTATTTTGCCTTTAATGTAAATAAACGTGCAAACTATATACTTGCTCTTGTGAATTTATTTTGGTGTTAATTACATTGTGCCAGCTGTCTCTTTAATACCACGTGGTTTATATACAAATATCACCACTACTCATCTTTGCACCAATAAAACGTAAAAACACTGTTTTTCTACCAAATTATATGTAAAATCTAATTATTATATTAATATTTAACTTGCATTGAAAAGGTTTCCGTGACCTCTCGTGAGATCTCGGCAAAAAAGTCTCACGATTTATTTCCAGAACATGATGCATGATGGGATACACTAAGCCTCGAATAGCGCTCCGGAGCGGTATTCGAGATAGTGTGGATTTAGTGTGCGTTAAGGGCACTGCGCTTTGCCGTTTTTAAGACCTGGGACAGTCTTGCGCACTTACTTCCTGTCGCGCGCACGCGCTCTCAAGTGGCCAAGACCACAAGTGTGGGTATTTGGACAAGGGGAAGGTATCTCAAACCCCGTTGCACACCGTTTCCAGGAAACATGTGGTTCAAACTGGAAACCGTAGCAAAACGTTGTGCACCAGTTTGAGCTTGAACTTGCCCCAGCTGTTCCTTCATCTTGGCTGAGCTTTCAGTGTTGTTACGGGAAAGGATGAAGCTGATTGGTTGGTTCTTGTCACATGAAGAAGACGTGCGCTTGCAGCATTCTGAAAAGTTGAAATGTTTTTATTTCGATGCGGCGCGGACGCGCTTGGAAAAAAATGAGCGACCGCATCGCTTCTATTATGACATGACATGTGACATGTGGCCAAGTATGGTGACCCATACTCGGAATTAGTGCTCTGCATTTATCCCATCCAAAGTGCACACACACAGCAGTGAACACACACACACCGTGAACACACACCCAGAGCAGTGGGCAGCCATTTATGCTGCGGCGCCCGGGGAGCAGTTGGGGGTTCGGTGCCTTGCTCAAGGGCACCTCAGTCGTGGTATTGAAGGTGGGAGAGAGCACTGTACATTCACTCCCCCCACCTACAATCCCTGCCGGTACGAGACTCGAACCCGCAACCTTTGGGTTACGAGTCCGACTCTCTAACCATTAGGCCACGACTTCGCGCCTGCCGCGCATCTATATTTGAAATAACGAACTTGAGCGCGCAAAAGAGTGATATGTGAACGGCCCCTAATGCAGTCCCTCGCAAAGCATGCTGGGAACTACAGGTCCACTGCCCAAGGCTGCATTTCCCAAAAGCATTATTGTGAGCTAAGTTGGAGACCATTGATGGCAAAAGCTCAACGATCAACTTACCTCACAATGCTTTTTGCCCAGCGCTTGTGCTTAGGCTGTGGGCACTCAACGAGTTTAATGCTAATGTTAGTACTGCTACCAGTCTTTTTTTTTTTTTTTTTTTAGTGGTTCATTAGGCTATACATTGCGCATAATGATGAATGACGCAGTTGACCCAACTAAGCTGATTTCTTTTGAATAAACAAAATGAAGTGGTGTGTACAATTTTTTTTAAATTAAATTAATGAATTATTTTTTTAGTATATTTACACCAAGGTGGAACAGGGCTTTCATCATATAATACAAAAAAGATTATATCAAACTTAAGTAATTTTACCTAGTTGGAGAAATAAGGTTTTATCTTCTGACAGTTATGCTTCAGTAAAACTTTTTTCAGGTTGGTTGAATTCAGTTATAATCAGTAATATTAAATCATTTATTTCATTTCAACAAAACCAGTTATTGTAGATGTTACCACATGAAGTTCATTTTCTAAGTTGAACTGACTAAACTTTTTTTTTTCAGTGCAGACAGTTCCTTTTCACTACAATAAGAAAATGTTTAAAAAAAATACTGCATGAATGTAATCCCATTATTTTTTTGACTATGTCTGTTTGAGGAAAAAATATTTTTTTCCAATAGGCATCCTCCGCTCTCAGACGCCCCTATTGTCACAACTCTGTGCCACCATGTGATTACTTTTACCCTTTACAGACATATCAACCATATGGTCACACATATTTTTGGACAATTATGGCATGAAGGTATTTCTATTATATTTTGCCATAATCCACATTCACAGTTGTGCGATCTGGATCTATATCAGCATGGCTTTAGCACTCACAGCCAAAATTACATAGAGCTAATATAGAGCCATATATTTTTTTTTAAGTTATTTTATTTATTTCTAGGGTGCTTTCTGTCCCAAGATATTTTGCTTGCAGGAACTGACCAGGGAAAGCAAAGGAAACCTGTGAAACCTGATCTGCATTTTTTTTTTTTTTTTTTGATTGCTGAAAATCACATGACTGAAAGGAAAAATTTAACTGAAATTGAAAAGTGTAAGAATATGATATGATTTGAAGCCAGATCCTCTTTCATATGAAATTACACCACTGTATGACACTGTCACAACTCAGTGGTTGTAATGAAATGCATGATGATACAGTATTAGTCTTTTAATAAGTAAATCCAACTGGAACAAGAAAATTCAGGAGTAGAGAAGCACAACCACGTACACATACTGTAGAAGCTGACGAGACCAGAAAATAAAATAAGGAAACTCGGGGCTTAGATAGATACAAGAGAAGAGTAATCAGTGAGAAACAGGTGTGTAGGACTAATTAACGAGGAAACTATAGGAATCAGACAGGCAACACAAGGAAAACTAAACCAAAACAGACTGAACGTGTATGCACCTGTCCCAGCTTCTTAAAAGTTAACATAACCAGCCAAATTAAAGGATAATGGAAAGTTTGAATGCCTTCCAGACCTGCATTAATGATTTATTCCGATTCCTGCAAATCACATGACTGACAGAAAAACTGAAACTGAAAAGTCTAATATGTAATTTTGCAGAGAAAGATATATTACTCTTAATCATACTACACTTAGCCATTAATCATTCGCTTCAATAAGGGGATTCTAGGTGTTGATCTAATATAATCTCACTTTTGTAACTGAGATCACATCATCTCCCACTCTTTTGTTTGGTACAGTCTTATGAGATAAAAGTGCGGTGGGGCCAGTGGTGGTCCGCATTTCCTTCTGACAGCATCAGAGAAGCATTCCAGGTTCAGGGTAACATTGTTAAATGTCCTAGATACCTGATTATCAGGGTCCATGTGAAATTAAAGGGTTAGTTCACCCAAAAATTTAAATCCTGTAATTAATTACTCACTCTCATGTCGTTCTAAACCCGTAAGACCTTCGTTCATCTTCGAAACACAAATTAATATATTTTTGATTAATTCTTAGAGCTCTCTGACCCTCCCATAGACAGCAATGTAATTACCACGATCAAGGTCCAGAAACGTAGCAAGGAGATCGGTAAAATAATCCATGTGACATCAGCGGTTCAACCATAATTTTACGAAGCTACGAGAATACTTTTTGTACGCAAAGAAAACAAATATAACGACTTTATTCAACAATTCGTCTCCCCACTCTAGCGCCATTTTGGAGAGTATCCACTGAAGGCAAACAGCCTGTGCTATTCTTTGTCAGCTGCGTCACATGGATACATTTTCTACATTGTTTACGCTTTGATTTGAATGAAAACAACGTATCCGTGTGGTGCGGCTGACACAGAATAGAATACGTTGTTTGCCTTCAGTGGATATTCTCCAAAATGGCGCTAGGGTGACGCGGAGGAGATGAATTGTTGAATAAAGACATTATTTTTGTTTTCTTTGCATACAAAAAGTATTCTCGTAGCTTCGTAATATTATGGTTGAACCGCTGATGTAACATGGATTATTTTACCGATCTCCTTGCTACGTTTCTAGACCTTGATTGTGGTAATTACATTGCTGTCTATGGAGAGTCAGAGAGCTCTTAGAATTAATCAATCATATCTTAATTTGTGTTTCGAAGATGAACGAAGGTCTTACGGGTTTGGAACGACATGAGGGTGAGTAATTAATGACAGATTTTCATTTTTGGGTGAACTATCCCTTTAAATTTGTTTGTTTATAAACACTCTCTTAGACCTAAATCATAAATGTATTTTTATACACAAGTATGTGAACACAAATAGTACACAAGCTTAAATTAACATGTTGTAAAATGTGTCTGAATTCACATTGTTTCCGAGAGGGATAGCTGTTTCCATAATAGTCTTCTTCTATGTCAGTTTTCTCTTACCGATTTCGAAAATTGCATACTGTGAAAGCACTACACTTGAAGAAGAACTTCGTTTGCGACCAATAAAAAAGTTTATGTTCTGTAACTTCTTTCAGGGACGGGCAACTCCAGTCCTGGAGGGCCACTGTCCTGCATAGTTTAGCTACATCGCAAATGAAACACACCTGCTTGTAATTTTCAAACAATCCTTTAGACTTTTGTTAGGTTTTTCAGGTATGTTTGATTGGGGATGGAGATAAACTCTGCAGGACAGTGGCCTTCCAGGACTGGAGTTGCCCATCTACTTCCTCCATGTTAGTATTTTCATGTGACATACATTGTAACTTATGTTGCTTCCACATCATTATTAATCCTCTCCCAAGGCCTCATGGGATAGTAAATTATCCTTTGTATGCATACTTCAAAATACTGCAGGTACTAGTATGTCATCCAGGTACCTTTCGACTATTGCAGAATACTGCAAATACTTGAATACTCTGAATTCAGACATACTACTCTCTTAATGTAGCCTACTGTTGTTTGTTTTTTTGCCTACTATATAGTAGGGAACTGGGCATATTCAGACATGGAGACTGGCACCATTCTGATATATAACATCTGCTTTTCATCACCCAGACAGTTCATTTTCTCTAAGAATATGAAATGATTTGAAGTCAGATCCTCTTTCATATGAAAGTACACCACTGTATGTCACTGTAACAACTTGGTGGTCGTAATGAAATGCATGACGATACAGTATTTTAATAAGTAAATCCAACTGGAACAAGAAAACTCAGGAGTAGAGAAGTACAACCACACACACATAGAAGCTGGCGATGAAACTAAGGAAACTCAGGGCTAATAGCTACAAGAGGAGAGTAATCAGGGAGAACAGAAACAGGTGTGTAGGACTTTAACAAATGAGGAAACTAACCAGGAATTAGACAGGCAACACAAGGAAAACTAAACCAAAACAGACTAAATGTGACAGACACCACATGTAGCATATGTTCCTGTCTCAGCTTCTTAATAGTTGACATAATTGGCCAAAGTTAGGATAATGGAAAGTTTGAATGCCTTCCAGACCTGCATTAATGATTTATTCTGATTCCTGCAAATCACATGACTGACAGAAAAACTAAAACTGAAAGCAAAACTGAAAAGTCTAATATAATATTTTGCAGAGAAAGATATATTACTCTTAATCATACTACACTTAGCCATTAATCATTCACTTCAATAAGGGGATTCTAGGTGTTGATCTAATATAATCTCACTTTTGTAACTGAGATCACATCATCTCCCCCTGTTGTTTGGTACAGTCTTATCAGATAAAAGTGCGGCGGGGCCAGTGGTGGTCCGCATTCCCTTCTGACAGCATCAGAGAAGCATTCCAGGTCCAGGGTAAGTGTCTGTAATTTCTTTTGTTTCATATGTAGCATTAATTTATATTCATGGCTGCTTGTGACCTACAGTACTGTGCAAAAATCTTAAGCATAAAAAAAGATTTCAGTTATGTCTGTTGCTTTAATGTGTCAGTGGGAAATATTAGTTTACATTTCCAAAAATCACTTCTGCTATTAATTGTAATTATCCAGTGAGATGCAGTGTATGCACAAGTTTCAGTGGTCTGGCATAACTACGGAAGACCTTTTATCTAAATGTGACTTTTTATCTCACAATTAAGGGTTTCCATCACCCTGCTTTTATGCGCATTTTGAAGTATCGCATCAGAATCGAGTGATGGAAACGCTGAATTTCGAATAAAAATGCCTTAATTCGCAAAAAAAGGTTTTACGCTCGCTTGAGGTGGTTTTTGACTTGTGCGAAAAAGGGTTAATGCGAATAATGGGAGATGGAAATGCATTTTGCGAATAAATTCCTCCAAGCGCATCAAATAAAGTCATGTGACTTTGCGCCATGGGACGGCAAATCCTGACTAACCAGCGGACCGATCTTGTTCCACAGCATCTGTCATTCAGAAATGCCCGAGCAAAGTCTGTCATCAAAGTATTTCTGTATAATTGCCTCCCAGAACTGTTAAACGACTGCGTTCCCAAACAGCAGCATCCACCTCCAAAAGCAATAACCGCATTCATTGTGTTTCGTCTGCTCGTTCTGAGGTGCAAGTAATTTATTATATAGGAAAAGTATTATTCAGTAGCTTCTACTACTTTTCTTAGTGATGTAGCCTATAGTGCCATTTTTAGTGCTATTTACTTCTCTTTGACTCGTTGGATGGAAACGGTGCTTGTTCGCAAATGTTTTGTGCGACATTCCAATTTTGCGCACAAGTTAAATTCGCAACTTTGGATGGAAACCCGGTCGGCTCTTTTTTTTTCTTCAAGCAATTGCGAGTAAACATCTCACGTCTCTGACTTATTGCACTTGAGAAATATGACAGGACCTGAAACCAGACTCACCTGTCCCTTTTTATCATCAACATAATGTGCATGGGCCATGGGGACATTCTAAAACATGTTAAAAAAAACGCTTAACGTGGCTTAATGCATTAAACCCGTGATATTAAAAGACCTATAGGGACAGATTTACTAACAGCCTGCACAAACCATCTTTTAGCGCTGAAGTCCAAAAAAGCGCCAGTCGGAGAGGAAAGTTCAGTGGGTGGTGACAATGCACAAATTAAAGAACACAGACGCAACATCTCATTGTTTATAATACGAATAGCAATTATAATGAAATCAACAGAAGTATTAGAGAAGCTCATTTGCGTGTGATTGCATTTTGTAGTCTCCAGAACGCGAGCCATTAAAGCCCTTTCACGCGAGTGCAGCATGCGCTAAACCTGCACAGTTTAAAACATGTAGAGCTCACATCTGCCCTTTGAACACAAGACTCTCCAGATGTAGAGCTGAATGGGAAAGTTATCAATGGGTCTAGTAACTAATGATGAACGCGCTGTTTGCAGAGAAGCATTTCAGTTGCTCATGGTGGACTGTCTGACTGACTTAAATGGATAGTTCACCCAAAAATGAATTTTTTTTCATCGTTTACACCATACATATCTATGGTTTACACACCCACAAGTTCTTCCAAACCTGTAATAATTTCTTTCTTCTATTGAACATAAAAGATGATACTTTGAAGAATGTGGGTAACCAAACAGTTTCTTGTCCCCAATGATAGTATAGTAGTATAGTATAACAATATAGTATTAAAATAGTATTTTTTTTCTCTACTATGAAAGTTACTGAGGACAAAAAGCTGTTTAGTTACCCACATTCTTCAAAGTATCTTCTTTTGTGTTCAACAGAAGAAAGAACTTTATGCAGGTTTAGAACAACCTGAGTAAATGATGATAATTTTCATTTTTGGGTGAACCATACCTTTAAAGTGACAGACACATCCGTGCTTCTAAAGGTATAGGCCTATTGTTTGATTAAAATTTGGATAGTCTGTTAATATAATATTCCATACATTATCAGAGCTTGGTAGACATAATTATTATATTTTTAGACATGATTAGACAGATTAATTAATGGATTATAATTAATGTTAGACCCTATTTATTCATTTATCACTTGTATTAATCATAAATATATACATAATAATCATATATGTCATATGAAATCTAGCATTTTAAAAAGTTTAAAAAATCCTACATTATTTAGATAAAAATGGGACAAATAATTACACAATAATGTAGTCTTAATTTAAGCAAATTAATAAAAAAATTTAAAAATAATAAAATTCATCCCATCCAGGTAACTAGTCAAAAAAAGACTAATAATAATTAATAATTATAAATAATCAAATTTAAATATTTAAATGTAAATATTAATGTGTTCTGTTGCAAGTTTACACACTTGAACATGTTTTCGCATGGTTTATTGTTGAGCTATGATTTCCTCACTGATTATTTGTGTCCTTTTTTTTTTTTTAAGGGGGGGTGGGGTGTTGTGAATGGGTGTCCCTTATTTTGCCTCGCTGAAGGTGGCAACCCTATTTGGGGTGGTAGTATTATACGTATATTAATAGGGAAGAGGGGCCCAAAATGTTATTTTGCCTATGTCACAATAAAAGGTAAATCCAGTTCTGGATGTAAACTCAAATGAGACATGGTTTGCTGATAAAATTTACGCTAGACCAAGTTAACTAACAAATATGAAACATGCATTTAAATTAAACTATTGTACATTTGAAATTGAACTAAATTGCCAATATGATTATTCCTGATAACAACTTTTTCTAAAAAGGCTATATCTAAATATGATCTTTGTTTTAAATTTCCCCATGTCTGAAGATCGGATTGGTCTCCAACAAAGAAGAACCAACATCATATCTGGTATTTGCGGCTCTTAAGCGCTGCTGGCTGACCCAAACCAGACAGTTATAGAAGAGCACAGAACTGACTCAATAACAGCTGAGTAAAACTGTGTCATATGCGCCTGTGGCAGGTTGAAATTTTTCAGTTGACGAAGGAAGTACAAGCTCTGCTGAGCCTTTTTCACGATGGAGTCAATGTGAGTGTCCTACTTCAGGTCCTGTGAGATGGTGGTTCCCAGGAATCTGAATGACTCCACTGCAGCCACAGTGCCGTCTATGATGGTGAGTGGGGAGAGTGCAGAGGGGTTTCTCCTGAAGTCCACTATCATCTCCACTGTTTTGAGCGTGTTCAGCTCCAGGTTGTTAAGACTGCACCAGACAGCCAGCTGCTCAACCTCTTGTCTGTAAGCAGACTCGTCGCCATCCTGGATGAGGCCGATGACTGTAGTGTCGTCTGCGAACTTCAGGAGCTTGACAGAGGGGTCTTTAGAGGTGCAGTCGTTGGTTGGGTTGGGAACCGAGAATCGGTTCTTATTCAGAACCGGTTCTGTTTTTTTAAAAGAACCGGAACCGTAAGCAATTTCTAAGTTTCAGTTCCGAAAACGGTTCTGATGTGACACGTGACCAAGCGCTGTGAGCAGCCTTGCGCCGGCGTTTCCCATAAAGGATGTCACAAACCAAATAACAGAAACGCCGCCCTGCCTCTTTAATTACTGAGCACATTGTTTCCCATGACGCACACTCCACAGACGCGCCGCATCTTTAACTGCCGAACACATCATTTTCCACGACTGTACGCGCACTTGCGTCTTTGATAAATGTGCACGTTGTTTTGTCTGACTGTACATGTACCGGCAGCACGCAGCTCCTGCCACCACTAAATTACATTGTATTTGTCCCATATTGTCATTAATATACATACTGACTTTAACTTGGACCACTAAATACATAGACTGCTATTGTTATGTAAGTATTAGGGTTAGATTATTTAGTGTACAGGTCATTTCAAGAGTGATAAACAAAGTGATAGAAAATATTTTCATGCATTTTAAATGTTTAAAAATGTGGAAACCACTCATTGCATCACACCATCTCCTGACTGCATTATTATTTGTAAAATAGGGGCTTTATGCAGTGTGTGTATACATGGTTATAAGTATAATATTTCATTAATTTAGGGAAATGAACAAGTGTCTTAGCCCTCAAGCGACTATTTGGCCAACCAGCTTATTCCTGCTTGAAAAGCAAAATGTTATTGATAGTGTAAAAAACATCAACTTTGAAGCACATGCATTACTCAACATTACTTACTACCTTCCAGCAACACTACATTCAATTAAGGTAAAATAGTAAAAAAAAATAAAAAATAGTTCATTTAAATGGAACCGGAATCGTAACCGGAATCGTTAGGCAAAACTGGAACCGTAAAATTTCTAACAATACCCAACCCTAGTCGTTGGTGTACAGGGAGAAGAGCAGTGGGGAGAGAACACATCCCTGAGGGGCACCAGTGTTGGTGGAGCGGCTGTTTGACATGAATTTCCCCAGTCTCACTAGCTGTTGCCTATCTGTCAGAAAGCTGGTGATCCACTGACAGATAGAGCTAGGAACAGAAAGCAGGGTTAGTTTGGTCTGGAGGAGTGCTGGGATGATTGTATTGGAAGCCAAACTGAAGTCCACAAGGTTTTTGAGGGCAGATGTGACCGACAGATGTGTTGTTTTTTTGCAATAAACAGTCGAGTACAATGCCAAATGCTGTTCAGTTGCATACTGATATTGATCATGTCTAGGTATGATTTGGAGGTCAGACGTGAAATGTTTTGAGAAAGTCAGCCTTCAGCCAATCGTTCATTCCTGATGTTGGAAAATTAGCTGTGGGGAGAGAACACATCCCTGAGGGGCACCAGTGTTGGTGGAGCGGCTGTTTGACATGAATTTCCTCAGTCTCACTAGCTGTTGCCTATCTGTCAGAAAGCTGGTGATCCACTGACAGATAGAGCTAGGGACAGAGAGCTGTGTTAGTTTTATCTGGAGGGCTGTTGGAATAATGGTGTTGAAAGCCGAACTAAAGTCCACAAACAGGATCCTCACATAAGTCCCTGTTTTGTCCAGATGTTGCAGGATGAAGTGCAGTCCC
>NW_015540957.1:40503-58505 GCF_001515605.1 Sinocyclocheilus anshuiensis
AGAGGGGGGGGGGGAGGGGGATTGCAGGAGGTGTTAATGGTTGTGTAGAGAGATGGTCGAACGGGTGTGAGGGGTTTCGAATCTACAATAAAACTCATTCAGGTCTTCAGCAAGTTGTTGATTTGCCTCAGTGCTGGGGGATGGTATCTTGTAGTTTGTGATGGCTTTCAGACCTTTCCACACTGAAGCTGAGTCATTGGAAGTTAACTGATCTTCCAACTTTTTAGCATAGCTGCTTTTAGCCGCTCTAATCTCCTTATTCAGTGTGTTCCTGGCCTGATTGTACAAGACTCTGTCCCAATTTCTGTAGGCATCCTCTTTGGCCTGACGAAGATGTCTGAGTTTAGCTGTAAACCATGGCTTATCATTGTTAAATGTTAAATAAGTCCTGGTAGGAATGCACATATCCTCACAGAAACTAATATAGGATGTTACAGTCTCTGTGAGTTTTTCCATATCGGTGGTAGCCGCTTCTGTAGGTTGGTATAAGATGAACCAGGCAGTGATCAGAGAGCACCAAAGCTGCCCGTGGGACAGAGTGATATGCATCCTTTATTGCTGTGTAACAGTGATCCAGTATATTACTGTCTCTGGTGGGACATGTAACATGCTGTCTGTAGCATGGCAGTTCACGGGAAAGATTTGCTTTATTAAAGTCCCCGAGAATGATTAAAATAGAGTCCGGGTGTTGTTGCTCCATCTCTGTGATCTGATCAGCGAGTTTTTGCAAAGCCAGGCTCACGTGTGCTTGCGGAGGAATGTAAACACTCATGCGAATGAATGAGTGAAACTCCCGCAGCGAGTAGAACGGTTTACAGTTAATGAAGAGCACTTCTAGATTGGGACAGCACATCTTCTTTAACACAGTTACATCTGTACACCACCTTTCATTGATGTAAAAGCATATCCCACCGCCGCACGATTTCCCCGTTGATTCTGTATCGCGGTCTGCTCTGAACAGCTGAAAGCTCGGCAGATGTAGCGCGCTGTCCGGTATGGCGTCATTCAGCCAGGTTTCCGTGAAACACAGAGCAGCAGAGTGTGAAAAATCCTTATTAGAAATCCCTATTTGTCCAGGAGAGCAGAAGAAGTTCGTCTGTTTTGTTGGGTAGAGAGCGGAGATTTGGCAGATGGATGCTAGGCAACAGCGTTCGAAATCCGCGCTTTCTGAGCTTCACGTGCGCGCCGGCTTGCTTTCCCCGTCTGCGCATCCTGAAGCGTTTGATCAGTGCCGCTGCTCCGCCAACTACAACGTTCAGCAAAACATCCGAATAATCGAAAACCGGTAGGAGATTTTGTGGTGTGTTCTGCCGAATGCTCAGCAGTTCATCCCTGGTGAATCTGATTGTGTTTGAAAAACAAAAGACAGGAAAAACTAACAAAAACACTAAAACAACTGGAGAGCGAAGCACCGTGGCTGCCATGTGCAGCGCCATCTTGATCAAAAGATTAATAAAATATAACTAACATGTGCAGGCAAGCAGGCATTGCGTTAAGTGTTTTCCTATAGAATAAACTGTATACAGCCTTTTTATATCATGATTTCCGTCCAATAAGCTACATTAAGTGTTATTTATAATGATTTTCTATGGGATGGAAAACGTTAAACATGAAATTTAGTGCACTGAATTCTGGGCTCATCTGCTTGACTGTACATACTATTTTTAATGAACTGTATACCGAATTTGGTCTTTTAATATCACTTACTTAATGCATTTCTTAAAGTGCCCCTATTATAGGTTATTAAAGGTTCATATTTTGTTTTTGGGAGTCCCCAGCAACAGGTTGACATGCATGCAAGATCAAAAACACTTTCATTGTCTTATAATATATTTATTTTTACCTTACTTGCTCAACGACTCCCAAACGATTCGCTCAACGATTCATTTTTCCAAACCCTCCTTTGCGTGACGCTAATCTGCAGTGATTGGTGATTTCATTTAATCACGCCTGTAATGCCTGATAAAGCAGGGTTTGTGAGCACAGTGCTGCTTTGTGTGCAGCCGTTACCGGGGAAACAGCTATTTTTACAGCTCCAAAAGCAGCACCTAGTGGCAAAGAATGAATTCGCATTTTAATTCAGACCAAGTTTTCAAGTTTTCCCGGGTCTGCGCGCGCAACAAGTGGGCGGGCAATATGCTAATGTTTCATGTTGACGTCAACATGAAACGGCTTGGGATTTGTTTTAAAAAGGACTCGTTTCAATGATTCAGAGTCTACTCTTTCTTTTGAGAGACAACTTTATACACGGTGCACTTTCAGATTTAAAACTTTGCAGGATGTTTTCATTCACTTAGAGCTGTGTTACACACTGCATGAAAGGTCATTTTCAAAAATCCATAAAAGGGGCACTTTAATGCGTGTTAATATCTGCTTGCCTGTAATAGTTTTCATCAACAATATGATGTATACTGAATTTGGTCTTAATCATATTAGTCATAAAAAAATTAGGATCACCTTCTGATGAATGACAGAAATTAACCTTCCTATTATAAGGCGATATTTGACTCCTTAAAAGTTTTTTTTTAAACCTTTGTAATGCCTTTGACTTTATTAAATGTACGCCATCTTTTGTGCCAAAAAATGTTTATAAATCCAAAAAAAATAAATTCAATTAAAATAATAAGATACAATCAGGAAGAATAAGTTAACCTACTAGTCAAATTAAATCAGCATCAACAATTCTTCTTTGCATGGCACAGAAGAGCACAGATGTGGAATTACAGACTTTTTGACAAGACTCATTAATGTATTTCATAATGACAATGTTATGAAATTAATGTTTTAAATATAAAATTTTGAATGTAGAAATATTAAACAATTTAAATGTCTCAATTTATACTTTAAAATGAAACTGAAACCACCAGTAGGTGGCAGCAAGTCACTGTTTTGTCACTGAATCATTCATTCAATCAATTCGTTCAAATGGCTGATTCATTTAGGAACAAAGCAAGTGACTCCCTTTATGACTCACTAGATTTGTTCAAAAACACAGATTCATTCATAAACAACACAGCTTTGTAAGTCACTTAAAATTAACTCATGTATAAAGTAAAAAATGTATAAAAATGTTGTATAAATTCAATTTCACATTTGCAAACTCCCTTTATAATCATCCAAATTCTGTCACTCCTCTTAGTTCATCGCGATAATTAATGAAGCTATCTACACTGCACACTGAATCGATTATTTACATCGTCTCTACACTTATAATGAATGACAAAAACTGCAGTCAGCTTTCACGATCTGTGCTGTGAGGAGCAGCACGCGCACCGATAGAGAAGCATTTCCATTGGCTGCAGTCTGCAGGTATTATGGCCAACCACAAAAGACGGCATTGTGCAGTGAATCATAGACACAAATATATTGCGCAAGGTTTATAGCGAATTAAATTCTTAATTTGTGGCCATAACATATTTTGAGCGTGCAAAAGTGCGTTTTGCACGCGCACGAACTGAGTTTTAAAATAAATAAAGTTATATGTAATAATAATAAAGTTATATATAATAGTTTTACATCAAATGGATAAGGAAATTACAGTGCCTTGAATTAATGAAGTAATGTTTTATTTCGTTCTAACCTGTAACTCGGGGAATGTAACGATAAAAAGCCTATCGTTTTTACTTAAAACCAATTCATTTTTAAGCCCTGATTTTAGACATACATGAGATAATATATAATTTTTTGACTAAGCGTTTCAAAATAATGCTAGAAATTTTATAATAAGGGAATTAAACATAGGCCTAGGCATTTGAAAATAATGAAATGTGTCTTCTCAAGCAATAATTCCAAAATGAAAGAGGAGCATCGGACTAAATGCAAAACATATTCAAGACTTGCTGTGACATGCTGTCATATGTGGATCAACTTACTATGTTGTGTATTTTCAAGTTTCAATATGAAAAAATAAATTTTATATGGATCCAATGGATTCATTGCATTTTGGAAAATGCATTTGGAAAAATGTATATATACATATACATATATAGAATAATTTTATTTCGTCATATTCATGATTTATGATTTTTTTATGAAAATTTCGTTTTATAGAATAGCTAGGGTATTCGTTATGTTCGTATATTGCTTATGACAAAAATTCATTAGCCTAGCCTTCATAGCCTTCATAATTTTTTGACTAAGCGTTTCAAAATAATGCTAGAAATTTTATAATAAGGGAATTAAACATAGGCCTAGGCATTTGAAAATAATGAAATGTGTCTTCTCAAGCAATAATTCCAAAATGAAAGAGGAGCATCGGACTAAATGCAAAACATATTCAAGACTTGCTGTGACATTTATTAGGAACACCAACATAGCAGGGAAGCTAATGTTTTCTGTTATATTAAGCACGAACTTAGAAAAGTATTACAAACCTTAATGTTTCAATAGCTAAAAGCACCGTGTTGTCCGCAGTGTTGTCTTTGGTGGGGTGGGAGCGCGCTGCGGTTTTTGTGAGTTGTTGTTTTTTTTTTTGGTTCGGCAGAATTTGTCCAGTCGTGACGCACCCGTCGTTAAGTGTGTAGACTGACTCAGTCATTAGGTATGTGCTCCTCTCTGACTGTCAAAGAATCTGCTCCAGTCGATGGTAATGGTCTTTTAGTTTAGGTCAGAATGTTTCTGCTAGTCCTGTAGTGACCATTGTAATAACCAATGAATTTTTAAACCATTTAACCCAGGGGTGGCAAACGTCCTGGAGAGTCCACACAGCCCTGCAGACTTTAGCTCCAACCTTGATAAAAACTCACCTTCAGTCGCAAATATTAAACATGTTTTAGGCTACAATGCATGGCCTGTGTGTTTCACTAGCTCTGTTCCCATAGACACCTTGTGTTTGATCTAATTCTGGATATTTCCAGCCTAAATCCGTATCTAAAGCCGTGTCTACACCAAGACCATGGTGACCACACGGGAAGTGGCGCGAGGCGACAAATCTTCTACAGTAATTGATGCCTCCTTCTATCCCGAATCTTTGAAACATGCGTTGTATGTGTTGAAAGTGAAACCTAAAACAACAGCTCGCATAAGAAAGCGATTGCACGCTTTCACGAGCTTCAGCAAATGCACGCGATCACAGATTGCACGCTTCCCAGCCAAAACAACCCCCCAAATAAAATTGATAATAACCCGTGATATAAGTTTTTGGCCATATTGCCCATCTAAATCATTCAGCCCCCACACTATCAACAGCCACGTCATGTAGGCTACACTTCTTGTACTTCGTTTGGGCACCACAAGGTGTCACTTTGGCCTCAAAGCTTACCCCTCGCCTACTCGGGCTCGATTGCTATTCCTGAGGTAAAACACGCCCTCCTCATTAGCCTAAGGACAAAGAAATGTAGAAATAAATGAATGTTAAAATAAATGCATGTAGAAATAAATTAATATTGAAATAAATGAATAAATAAATGCATAACTAAATGCATAAATGTGAAAATAAATAAAAGAACAAATAAATAAATGTGGAAAAAAAAATACGTAAATAAGGAAATAAAATTATAAAAATTATTTACTTTTGCTTTTTTACTTTTCTTTGCATATTTATTTATATTTGCTTTTTTACATTTCTTTGTACATTTTATTTATTTATTTATTTATTTCTAATTATGGAAGAGCTGGCATTCCATACATCTCTGCTTGGATCATGATTAAAATGCATTTCCATATATGGAAAGAGCACAGGCAAAGCCTTGATTTATGTATATGAAGAGATTTGTTTTGTGTTATTTATTTATTTGATTTGGGGTTGGTTTTAAATTTGCAATTTAGTTTTGTTATTTGACATATTTCAATTTCACAAAGAAAAAATGTGCAGCATTTTGTCCAAGAAATAATAAAGGACATATTTTCATTTATAATTTATCTTAAATCTCATTTTGTTGAAAAAAGATTGTGAGAAAATCGTATCGTGAGATCCGTATCATTAATTGTATCACATTGTGAGTTGAGTGAATTGTTACATCCCTACCAGACAGTGATGCATCTGGTCAGCACACTGCGATACAATCTTGCTGGTTTTCTTATTCTGAGTTCCATTCACTCAGATAGGTTGATGTGGTGAGTTGACTGTAGTCTGCTGATTTGAGGACTTGCGAAAAACATGAATATTCATAATTAATTGCACTTAATTAATGAATGAGTGCAGTGCTGACTGGGCAAGAGACAGCAAAAGTAACCCATTTTGGTCTCGTTTACAGGGAACATCATGAAGAAACTACTGAAAAACTTGGGTTTGGCAGAGTACTATGATAAGAAGCTCACTCTACACACAGTGCTGCAGATTGACAAGACCAGTATCACAGATGTGTCTGTCCAGTCCCTTTCAGATCTGCCATGGCTCTTCTTGAAGAGACTGATGATGCTACAAAGGACGGCGAGGAGTGTTAAGTGTTCCTCATCAGATGGGGGAGAAGATTCAGAGTGGGATGATGATCAGGAGGCTGAATCAGACTGTCCTCAGTCAGTAAATCCTTTAGATATTTTGACTGCTGTGTTCCTTTGTTCTGACAGTTTTCTTCAGCAGCATGTGTCAGTTTGCTGTTCCTCTCCTGCTTCCAAACACTGATAACAGTCAGATCACTCTTATGCTTTGGGCAATGAGAGATATTGTGAAAAAATACATACCACACACCCTATCAGATCCAAGTGCATTTGTGGAAGAAAGGATTGCTCTTTCAGAATTACCTTTAGTGTCTTTTGTGAGACTTGGTAGATGCAACATTTCCAAATCAGAAATTCTGAATAAGTTACTCAGCAATCCACAGCAGTACACTGATACCTTTGTGCACTTCAACATGGATTGTGGAAACATCAACAAGAAAATATCAAATGGCTTGGTTGAGATGGCCTGGTATCTTCCTTGTGGAAACACGAACATTGATGTCTTTCCTGAACCTGTAGCGATTGCCAACTTGAGAGGTGACATTCAGGATTTTGAAACACAGTACACTTTTCTTTTTGAGGCTTCAACTGCTGTGTTTGTGTTCTTTGAATCCCAACTTTTAGATTCACAGTTAATTTCAGTCCCCAGTCAGAAATCTACACCTCAGCTATTCTTTGTAGGGGATTCCAACAACAACAGCATAAAAGCTACAGTCAACAAGCTCAATCTGAAGAAAAGTAATTTCATTTTTAAAGCCAAGCAGAATGATGCAGACTTCGTTGACAAAATTCAAAGCAAGTTGCAAGATGCAATTAAGAACAACAATCACAAAATGTCAGTTGTTCGTTTAGCTGAGATTGCACGAAAACTGGGAATCTTGGTGGATGAGGATGCTGAAGAATGTCAGCGTGCCAAAGCAAGTGCACATGAAATCACATCCAAAATTAATGATATAGTGCAGTTCAAGAAGGAGGACCTACCCTTGCAAGGAGAAATATTGATGAAATTGGCAAAGTTAGAGAAGGAGGAATGCCGAATGAAGAAAGTTGGGGATAAGAGTGTTGAGGACTACAAAAATGAGCTTCAGATTGAGAAAAGGAAGCTCAGAGAAGAGCAAAACGAAACAGATATATCAGTTACTATGAGCTGCTTTATCAAAGCAATATCAACACCAGAAAGAGCCTACTTCTTAAAATGGTTAAGAATCGCTCTAGAGAATAAATCTCATGAAGTACTGCCTCAACTCAGAGAACTCTACAAACAGAAATATCAAGATATTTGTGGGAACAAGACAGAAATTGCTGAGCTTGATAAAAAGATTTCAAACAGTTCTTTAGGAGTGGAGCATTTCATTCGAGAGATGAGCCAGCTTTACGAAGCTGCAGTCTCACTCCCAGAATATGCACTTTACCGAAAACAGCTGGAACATTTACCTAAACTCTGTGCTCAACTACTGCTGGATGGATTTTCACTTGAACTTGTGGATGGAGATTCTTCAAATATCCCTGAAAAATTGATTACTAGTGTGTTTTCTGAATTAAACACACTGGTGGAGCCCAAAAACAAGATTATGGTTGTCACCGTTTTGGGCGTCCAGAGTTCAGGAAAGTCAACGCTGCTGAACACCATGTTTGGAGTTCAGTTTGCAGTGAGCAGTGGAAGGTGCACCAGGGGAGCCTTTATGCAGCTCATTAAAGTAACAGAAGAGCGTAAAGCAGAACTCCAATGTGATTATATAATGATAATTGACACTGAGGGACTGAAATCCCCCGAGCTCGCACAACTGGACAACAGCTATGAACATGACAATGAGTTGGCAACTCTTGTTGTTGGACTGAGTGATGTAACAATTGTCAACATCGCCATGGAAAACTCCACAGAGATGAAAGACATTTTACAGATCATTGTTCATGCCTTCCTCAGGATGGAGGAAATAGGTAAGAAACACAAGTGTTTGTTTGTACACCAGAATGTTGCTGATGTCTCGGCTCATAATTCAAACATGAGAGACCGTAAATTTCTTTTGGAGCAACTGGATGAAATGACAGAAGCTGCAGCCAAAATGGAGAACAAACTGGAGGTCAAGAAATTTACAGATTTGATGAATTATGACACTGAGACGGGTGACCACTACATCCCTGGATTGTGGCATGGAAACCCCCCAATGGCACCAGTGAGTATTGGCTATAGTGAGTCTGTGTATGCTCTCAAAAAGCATATAATGGAGATCTTTAAATGTTACAAGCCCAGCACAATCAATGAATTTCTTAAATGGACCAAAGACTTGTGGACTGCTGTGAAATTTGAGAAGTTCATCTTTAGCTTCAGAAATAGCCTGGTGGCTGATGCATACATGAAACTGTGCACAGAGTACAACAGATGGGACTGGACACTGAGAAAACAAATGCATACATGGACATTAGAAGCTGAAACTAATGTCTTAAACCATGGAAAATTTGACAACTCTGAGAAGCGCACCTTTGAAGACTTCCATTGTTATTTACTACGAGAAGCAGAATCTGAGCTTTCAAAAGGACAAGACGAAATTATTGCCAAGATCCAATCATACTATGAACAAGGAGAAGGTCATGTTGAACTTGTGGAAAGTTATCGACAAGACTTTATAAACTCTGCCAAGTCTTTGAAGACAGAGCTTTCAAATTCAATCAGAATCAAATTGGATGCAGCTGTTTCACGTCGAAATGGAATGATGAGGGTGGAAGGAATCAAAAAGACATACATGGACACAATGGAGAAAAAAGTGCTGAACTTGCTGAAAAACTGTCGTGAGAAAAAGGCACACATGTCAGACTCCATGCTGGATGAAGCTTTTGAAAAGATGTGGCAGGAGACTGTTAGGACATTGTCATATACAGGGCTCCAGAAACAAGATATCATTACAAAAGTTCTTCATCATTTAAGAAAAAATCTCGAATCTAGAGGAAGTTCAGTGGCTCAAAGCTTAGACAAAGTGAAGGATTTTAACAGTCATGGCCATGGAAATTTTGTTGTCCACAAAGGTAACTTTATAACCAGCAAGTTGTTTTATGCTCAGTGGAACCAGACGGTTCAAGAGATGTCAGACAACCTTATCGATGAATGTTGGGATTTTGTTGAAGCAAAGAGGGAAAGTAAGGATGATTATGATGACACATACATCAGGGAAATTCTTAACATGATTGATGAGAAACTCAAGGCTCATGAAGATCTTAAGCTAAAGGAAGATTTTGATCTGTCCCTTAAATTACACATCTGCGGCTTTGCAAGCAGAGAATTTCAAAAGATTCACAATCAATTCATCCAGGAAAACAACCCACGAACAGCCTTGGAGAACGCCAAACAAACATACCACTCTGACTTCATTGACCTTTATCGTGAACGAGACCAATGTCAGAAGAAAGCTGATGAATTCATGAGTAACTGTCTAAAACCTGCCTTGGAAAAATACATGTCTGAGGTCTTGGGCACAGAAATGGCAGATAAGATGGTGACTGGTGAAAACTCAGCAATTTTCGGAACAAGGACAACATTTCAGCAATTAATCTTGAAAAATATTCTTGATGAATTTAAATTCGAAACATATCGGCGTTTCATTAATTCATATGAAACGTATGTTAAAGGCTTTATTTTTGATAAAATCAGAGAACACTTTACAGCAGAGAACAGAATGATCAAACTAGAGGAAAAGGTTCTCAATGAAGTCATCAGTGAAATTATCCAGGCCATTGAAGACACGGAGCAGGACCCAAAGATAAATGACATCAAGGGATTCATCCAAGACATCTGCAGGAAACTTCAAAAAAGGCTTGTTATTCCCAGGGATGTAGTGGACAAAATCAGCACACTGAACAATGCAAATCCAAAAAAAATTTCTGAATTCCTTCTTTGTTCTGTGAAGGACATGGATAAATCACTGAAAGCAAGTTTCCAAGCAAGAGATTTTCAAAGCAAAATACGTCATCTTCAAACCAAACCACAGGATGTGCTGTTCAAACGAGTGCAGGGCTGTGGGAAACAGTGTCCATTCTGTAAAGCACCATGTGAGGCTGGAGGAGAAGCCCACGCTAAACACTTTGTCTCAGTCCACAGACCAGAAGGTCTCGGCCACTACAGATTTGATGATTCTAAAAAACTAGTGACAGACATCTGTACATCATCGGTGTACAGTGACTCATGCTTTAAGTGCCGTGACACCAATGATAAGTGGCATCCATATAAGGAATACAGCCAAATCTATCCAGACTGGCGAATTGATCCAGACCCAAACAAAGAACCATTAGATGTCTACTGGAAATACGTGATGGCACAATTCAATGAGCAGTTTGCTGAGGAGTACAATGCAAAGCCTGCAGATATACCTTCATTATGGAAAAGTATCACAAAGGTCAATGCAGAGAAAAGCCTAAAAATAGAGAAATAGAGATCGCTCATGCCATGTAATAAGAAACCATGAACAAGGATGAAAAAGTGTTTTTCTTTCAATAAAACTACTGTCGCAGTCTGGATTTAAATAAGCAAATACTTAAGATTTTAGAATTTAATCATTATTGCAGTGTTTAATATGTTTCTGGCATGTTGTATGTTTGGCAGCAATTCTTTTAACCATAACTGATGCTGTGCATAGCTTTTTATTTCTCAAAAAAACATGTCTGAAGATGTACCCATGTCCATATTCCATGATCACACAAATGTCAAGATTCATTGGGCTTTAACCAACTGAAAGTCTTTGGGATGTGCTGGAGTCATCATTACACTGCCTGACCAAAAGAAAGTTGCACTCTAGTGCTTCGTAGGACCGACTTTAGCTTTGATAACATTGTTGTGGCATTGTTTCAACAATGTTATGCAACATTATAACATTTATTTCCATCAAGATTTGCATTAATTTTTGGCCGAGATCAAAACTTTTTTTATTGGTTGCATATGGTCATTACCTGAGCCAATGTAATTGTCATTTTCCAAAATTAAAAAAATTGTTTTTTTAGTCTATATATTCATGAATACTTTTGTTCTCTTGATATCACTTAAATGGCCTGAATAATGTTATGTTGAATTTTGTTTTTGACATTTTTTTTTATCCGTTAAGATTTTGTTCAAAATTGTGATGCTGTAAATCTTACTTTTTCATTTTCAGTCATATACTCTAACTGTTTGGTGTTTTTCTGAGCTATGTTTGTGATTGTGAGTTTCACTTTGGTTTGTGGTGTGTAATGTGACTATTTTGAGAGGACCTACAAGTATATGGGCATGTCTGCATGAATCAGGTCACTGACAACAGGTTACTGTTACTGATATTCTCTGTCTTGCATTTACAATCATCTAACGATTTAAAACATATTAAAAAAGCAACAACGTTCCTGAACGTAGAAGCTGTTATTCCAGGTGCAGCACATGTGAGCTGTCCTTAGTGTAGCTACAGTAATCCCTATCAATACCTTCCTTTTTCTTATTTTGGACTGAGTTTCCCAAAATTTAAATGATTTAGATGTTTGAAGATATCTGTAATATCCTACAATGTTACATCCAAAGGTGCATGAACATTTTATTTTTTCATCATTTCATGAAGTGAGTCTTCAAAACTGCCCAGTCAATATTTTATTTTAATTAAAGTGGCAGACATGTAGTGACAAACAACATATGCATTCATCAAAAATTTAAAATATTTAAAATAAATTCAACATGATACTATAACTCCTAACTAAATTCTGAACTTAAATTCTGAACTTCTGTCTAACAAAATACAATAATTTCTACAACAAAACAGAATAAAAAGTAGCTGATGATACACCATCCATCTCGTTTCCAAGTCAACGTTTAATGATCATTGATGACTTAATAAACAACCATATGATTTAGACATTGCTGTCTAATTTCCTCAATGTCTATTCTCCCCTTGGGTATATACTCTTTCCTCCTGCCATGGTTTATACTTACTTTTGTTGGCTTACCACCTTTGCCTTCTTTCATCTGTAATACCTGTTCTCATCATTATGTGTGTCCCAGTTAGGTGTTACCTGTCCACTTACCTGTCAACAATAAAGTCCCCTTTCCCCTCAATAACATCTTCTCTTTGATGACTGTGTATTTGTAATGTGTGGGATCCATGTGCAGCTATATTAGTTGTAAAAGATGGTATAAAAAGAAAAAAGTCATAATTGTGAGATAAAATAGGTAAATGTTATTATAGGTTTAAATAGTAGCCTAGTCTATTTCATGCTGTAACTGTAGGGCTAATACAATATGTCCCCTATGAACTGCATATGTGAATATTATGTAGACCTATTGTTTAAATCAAATTTATGCTTTAAAAGTATGGTAATCATAGCACTTCCCTTTCGAAAGGGAACTCCACGCTGCGTCCTCTAGAGTGCGCTAGGGGAACACCTTTCAGTGCGTCCGGTGTCTGAAGCATGAATGAAAAAACGACAATGAACTTGACATTGGCAGGCGGAAGCCTATGACGTAAGCAAATGAGCGACTGCGGGTATAAAAAGAGCAATTGTGGAATACGTTGTAGCGTATGGACCAATCAGACTCACCGTTTTTCATTAGATTGAACAAATCAGTTATTCATTAGATTAACAAATAGTCACAGACCCCTCACCCAATAAACATACTGGGTGCCAGGATGTCTGCGAACGACACCAGGCCCCTGGTCACCATGGCAACCACGACACCTTTTGCTAGACCAGATACACTTTACGACCTAATGGCATGTTGAGAGTTCTCCCTTTCACTACATTTTCCATAGGAAAGACACAATGCACAGTAAAAATTGACTCTTCTCTAATTAATTCATAGGAAAACCTTTCTTTGAATGAACACACATATCCTTCAGATTCTCTTTACTGCCTAAGCTTTAATCCTGTTCCTATACCAACTCTATGCGTGTGTGTGTGTGTTAGTGTGTGTATGTTAGACTAGTTTAAGTGTTTATGTAGTTAATAAAGTCTTACTTGTATCACACTTGACGTTGTTCATTGTTTGCTCATAACTGGAGTCCCTAATCATGCAGATTTATGCTACATGCTCTGTGTAGTATTGCACAGTAAGAATGTTATTTCCCTTAACCAGGAAATTAACGTTCTTAGAATTGACAGACAGTTGACCCTGAGAGGTCAAGTAAATACTTACAGCGGATCTAAATATTTATAATTAATTATAACTAGTTGTGATTAATTATTCATATTTCCCCTTTGAGCTGATTCACTACAACGTCATCCTCTTTTTTGTCTTCAGGGATCCTTGTTTCTGAAGTGTGACTTGGTAAGAAACGATGTCTGTTGTGAGGCGCTTTAGGAAGTGTGCAGATCCGTGTCAGCGCTATCTGACACCAGATGACGCACACGACCTTTGCGTTATGTCAGATGGAGCTTGCTGACGAGTTAGAGAGAGGGGATAATCTCTTGCGCTCGTCGATGGCTGCCGAGGGTGAACTGCTGGAAGAGGATGTGTTGTCACTTACATCCTCTGATCCAGCAGGAAGTGCTCTGTTGCAAGGTGAGCAGGATCTGGCTGATGAGGGTGGAGAGGATGTTTCTGAGCCTTCTCAGTCTACCTGCCCCGCGTATGATGACCTGTTGGAGGTTATGGATCGCACAACTGCTAGGTTAGATCTGCAGTGGAGGCGCAAGAAAAGGGAAATTGTTCGGAGCAGACTTGATGAGCGATTTCTTTCTGGACATAACCGCCCAGCTCCCGTGAGCCTCCCATTCCTTCCAGATCTTCATAATGAGATCGAGAAGGCATGGGATAAACCATATTCAGCCCGCATCCATCAGTACCAGCATAATGCTAATTATGCTAACATCAAAGGGATGCATGAGCGCAGATATGCGTTGATGCCCCCTATCGAAGAGACGCTTGCGAGCTATCTCTCGGCTGGGGTGACATCGACGTTGAAGGCTCCAGCCCTGCCATCCAAGCCATTGAAGGAGACTTCGCGCTTGAATGGTAGGGCGTACGCGGCAGCAGGTCAGGCTGGTGCTGCTTTGCATACAATGGCAGTATTGCAGGCATACCAGGCTGATTTGCTGAAGGACCTAGACCAGGGTCAGGGGCTTTCCCCTGAGGCGGTGACCGAGCTGCGCCGCACCACAGATCTGGCTCTCAGGGCCACCAAGCAGACAGCTGCCGCGATCGGTAGGTCAATGGCGGCAATGGTGGCCACAGAGAGACATCTGTGGGTGAACCTGGAGGACATTGGGGAGAAAGAGAAACATTTTATTCTCGATATGCTGGTTTCGCCCTCTGAATTGTTCGGCACATCCGTTGAGACGGTGGTCGGTAAATTCAGGGAGGCGAAAGCGCGCTCGGCGGCTTATAAGTCTTTTATACCGCGCCGGTCTATGTCTGCGCCCAAACACCAGGGGGAACCTGGCCCATCCCGGTCTGGGGATCGTAGACAGGGCCAGGCGGTTAGTGTGGCCACTCGTGGTCCTCCTCCTCCGAGGAGTAGATCGCAGAGGAGACGTGAGTTTAGAGACAAGAGAAGGGATCTAAGGGGAAAGATCCAGCGCGGACGCGACAAAAAGCCATCTGGAGTTGGTACTTGAACCTGAAACCCTCCTTCTCTCCTCACGGTGCCCTTTAGTGAGCAATACTGCTGAAGTCTCCACTCTTCAGAGCTCTGCTTAGGCACTAATATGGGTTCGTAGGCTCTTCCCTTTTGAGCCTCACTAACTGCCTCTGGCGTTGAGTGTAGCTAGGTCTCCTCTCGCTTTAGAGAGTCGTTATGCTGAGACCTCCACTCTTAAGAGCTCCTCAACTAGGGTTGAGTGTTGTTAGGCTCCTCTCGTTTAAGAGAGTCATCCTGTTGAAGCCTCCGCTCTCCAGAGCACCGCTTAGGCAGAAATATGGATTCGTAGGCTCTTCCCTTTTGAGCCTCATTAACTGCCTCTGGCGTTGAGTGTAGCTAGGTCTCCTCTCGCTTTAGAGAGTCGTTATGCTGAGACCTCCACTCTTAAGAGCTCCTCAACTAGGGTTGAGTGTTGTTAGGCTCCTCTCGTTTAGGAGAGTCATCCTGCTGAAGCCTCCGCTCTTTAGAACGCCGTCTTTGGCAGTAATATGAGTTTGTAGGCTCTTCCTTTTTTGAGCCTCACTAACTGCCTCTGGCGTTGAGTGTAGCTAGGTCTCCTCTCACTTTAGAGAGTCGTTATGTTGAGACCTCCACTCTTAGAGTTCCGTACTTTGGGAGGTGAGCTAGTCTACGAGGCGAGCTTTGAGCCTGCCTGTAGAGCTTTGTAGCTCGGATTTTGGCCAAAGCGATTTCGCGGGGGCAGGGATGGAGTTCCTTGAGTCTTTGTCTTAAGGAATCCAGTTATTTGGGCACTCATTACTCAGTATGGCGGCGTGGGTATACCGTTCCCCTAGCGCCCTCTAGAGGATGCAGCGTGGAGTTCCCTTTCGAAAGGGAACGTCTCAGGTTACGCATGTAACCATGGTTCCCTGAGAATAGGGAACGAGACGCTGCGTCCCATTGCCATGCTTCGGGCATCATACCTGTGTCTCCTCAGACAAAAAAAAGATGATGACGTATTCCACAGGTGCTCTTTTTATACCCGCAGTCACTCATTTGCTTACGTCATAGGCTTCTGCCTGCCAATGTCAAGTTCATTGTCGTTTTTTCATTCATGCTTCAGACACCGGACGCACTGAAAGGCGTTCCCCTAGAGCCCTCTAGAGGACGCAGCGTCTCATTCCCTGTTCTCAGGGAACCATGGTTACATGCGTAACCTGAGACGGTTTCATCCATAGTCTGTCCGTTTAAACGTCTGCGTTTAGCTTCAAATGGCGTCTTTGAGGACAGTATTCTATAAAAATTATTTGCATTCCGATTCTGACATCCAAACAATAATTTTTTTTTTGTGTGTGTCTCTTATTTCATTTTACCCGTTTCCCTCCACTTGTTCCCAGTGTTTTTCTGCCACCACAATGATTCCGCAGACGCAGCAAGGTGCTGCAAAATCACAGCCATGTTTGCCAGTAAGGGAGCAGGTCGGTCAGAATTACATTTACATAATCATTTGGCAGACGGACGCTTTCATCCAAAGCGACTTACAATAGATAAAATCAAACCAACAACGAGCAACAATATGTAAGTGCTGTGCTGTGACAAGTCTCGTTTAGTCTAACACAGTACATGTAGCATGTTTTTTTTATAATAGATAAAAAGAATAAAAGGTAGATAGAATATAGAGTGCTAGTGGTAGTGGGTCATGGTTTTTATATAATAAATAAAAGAAATCAAGTAGACAGCATAGAAGTAGAATAGAGAGTGTAAGTGTTAGAGGATCAAAAAAATTTTTTAATAAATATAAATTAATTACCTACACACGCGCATCTACAGCATGGCTAGCTATTGCCTAATAAGTCCACTTTGTGCAAGCTAATGGTGTTCAGAAAATATATTTTTAAAAATATAACAAAATAAGTTTTAAAAGAGCATGATGCAACATCTTAGAAATGACACCGTTTTAGAGATGGGGATACAGTATTTTCTAGTGCCAAATTTGACCAGACATTTAGATTTCTTAGAGATATTTTAGAGACTGTTGGGTGTTAGTGTACCAAAAACTAGCCTACAATATCTAGACTACAAGGTTTTTTTTTTTTTTAACCATGTTCAAGGTTTGCAAAGCCTGACCATGCACTTTACACAGATCTGGTCATCACTATGGAAAAAATTGAAAAGGATGTGACCAGGGTTTGAAATTAACACCCGCCAACCCGACGGGTAACGCTGTCAAAACACTAGCCAGTTTGGCGGGTTATTTTTCGTAAGTTATGTTCACTCATTAATTTCTTTGGGAAGTTCATGCAAGCCAAATCTGCGCAGGTTTAGCGCAGATACTGAACTCGTGAGACATCATGACATTATCGAGTATATTGCAAAAACCAAACAAAATACACCTAAGTTACAAAGTGCACGCATACGCGACGTGATGAAGTCTGGTAAGACTAACTTTGTGCTGTGCGCATTTAGAGTGCATTCTTTCATTGCATGATTCAGTCTGTTAATATGCATTACGAATGATCACATAATTCAAGATAAGGGGGTTGGAAAATGTATATATTTATATCAATTCATATAGTTAATATCACACGAAGAGTGCCGTTTTAAAAAAAAAAATCAGCATGGTTACAAATGTGATATTGATTTTATACAACAGTTCAATAAACAATAAGTTAATATCAAGAGACTTACATTTTAGACACCATATTGGCTGTTTTTGCATTATTTCGCCAACAGAAAACATTCCAAACACAGCTCTGTTTTGCGTCTCTGAGCAAAATCAACCGTTTAAATGATTCGGTTCATTCGCAATGACTCACTTAACAGTGACTTGCTGCCACTTACTGGCGGATTTAATTTCACATTTAAAGTATCTTTTAATTTTTAAAATAATTTAAATATCACTATTCAACATTTCATGTTTAAAATATCAAAACATTATTTATGCATTTGTAACTGCAGTTTAAAGCATTCCATGTCCCTCTAAGCTGCATTAACTTGTGTAAATACATCTAAATGCCACTTCATATTCAACTTCTGCAAAGATGAATTTTATTGATACTGATTTAATTTGTTTAGTAACAGCCTAAATGTATTATTATTATAATT
>NW_015540957.1:60905-67834 GCF_001515605.1 Sinocyclocheilus anshuiensis
CCCGCCAAATGCGGGTAAAAATCAGCTGTGGCAGGTAACGCTGTCAAATCACTAGCCAGTTTGGCGGGTTACTTTTCGTAAGTTATGTTCACTCATTAATTTCTTTGGGAAGTTCATGCAAGCCAAATCTGCGCAGGTTTAGCGCAGATACTGAACTCGTGAGACATCATGACATTATCGAGTATATTGCAAAAACCAAACAAAATACACCTAAGTTACAAAGTGCACGCATACGCGACGTGATGAAGTCTGGTAAGACTAACTTTGTGCTGTGCGCATTTAGAGTGCATTCTTTCATTGCATGATTCAGTCTGTTAATATGCATTACGAATGATCACATAATTCAAGATAAGGGGGTTGGAAAATGTATATATTTATATCAATTCATATAGTTAATATCACACAAAGAGTGCCGTTTAAAAAAAAAAATCAGCATGGTTACAAATGTGATATTGATTTTATACAACAGTTCAATAAACAATAATTTAATATCAAGAGACTTACATTTTAGACACCATATTGGCTGTTTTTGCATTATTTCGCCAACAGAAAACATTCCAAACACAGCTCTGTTTTGCGTCTCTGAGCAAAATCAACCGTTTAAATGATTCGGTTCATTCGCAATGACTCACTTAACAGTGACTTGCTGCCACTTACTGGGATTGTATTGAGAAGAGAAAGAAGCAGATGAAAACTAAAGGAAGAGGGTCCATGGTAACTTTGATGTCCAAAACAACAGTAAATAAAGTAATTGAATTAATAAGAAATATGATTCAACAGAAAATTGCAGCTGAAGTGAGAAAGGCAGGGATGTTCTCAATACAAATCGACACAACACAGGATTTAACATCCAATGACCAGTGTGCAGTAGTTCTGCGATATGTTACTGATGTTGTCCATGAGAAACTTATTGCAGTCATTGACTGTGAGTCATCAACTGGACAGTACTTTGTTGAGCTTGTAAAACAAACCCTAGAGAAGATGGACATAGACATCAAAAAGTGCATTGGTAATGCAACAGACGGAGCTGCAAACATGCAGGGACAATACAAAGGTTTCTCTGCATTGCTCACAGAAGCATCACCTAACCAAGTGCACATATGGTGTTACTCACATGTCCTCAACCTTGTTCTAGCTGACACTACAGGGGTTGTTGTGGCAAGTGAGTCCCTTTTCTCACTACTGAATGACATTGCAGTGTTCATTCGTGATTCCTACAAGCGCATGAAGCTATGGGAGGAAAACAGTGAGGACAAGAGACACAGAAGGCTTGGTGTAATCAGTGAAACACGCTGGTGGGCCAAAGATGAGGCCTTGAGGAAAGTATTTGGAAGGTTTGCAAAGCCTGACCATGCACTTTACACAGATCTGGTCATCACTATGGAAAAAATTGAAAAGGATGTGACCATGAAACCTGTCATCCGAAACAAGGCCCAAGGGTACAAGGCTGCTCTCCTAAAGTATGAAACCATACTGACAGGTGAGATTTTCCTCAGGATTTTTGAGCAGACAACCCCTCTCTAAATATTTACAAACAAGTGGCATGGATATTGCTTCAGCACAGCACTTGGTGACAGGAACAGAGGATAGCTTAAGAAAGTGTGCCCGGGACTTTGAGGGTGTGAAGAGGGCAGCAGATGACTTTGTTGAATGGGCCAATGGCATTCTGGAGAAGCTTCAGGACAGTGATGCTGAAGTTCAGACTGTTCTCCCAGAGAAGAGAATTAGAAAACACAAGAGGCAACCAGGTGAGCTGGCACAAGATGAGCCCATTGCTAATGGAGACATTGATTACAAAATCAACATCCACAATGTGATCTTGGACACTGTTATTGAAAGCTTTCATAGCCGTTATGCAGAAAATGCAGTGCTGTGTACAGATGTCTCCTGCATGGATCCTAGGAATGCTCTCCCAGAGAAGATAATTAGATAACACAAGAGGCAACCAGGTGAGCTGGCACAAGATGAGCCCATTACTAACCCTTTTGAAAAAAAACAGCATATGCTGGTTAGGTATGTTTTGACGCTGGGATGCTGGTTTAAGCTGGTCCTTTGCTGGTTGCTGGTTTATGCTGGTCCTTTGCTGGTTTATGCTGGTCCTTTGCTAGTTTAAGCTGGTCCTTTGCTGGTTTATGCTGGTCATCTGCTGGCAAAGGACCAGCATAAACCAGCAAAAGGACCAGCATAAACCAGCAAAGGACCAGCTTAAACCAGCATCCCAGCGTCAAAACATACCTAACCAGCATATGCTGTTTTTTTCAACAGGGAATGCAGACATTGATTACAAAATCAACATCCACAGTGTGATCTTGAACTGTTATTGAAGCTTTCATAGCCGTTATGCAGAAAATGCAGTACAGATTTCTCCTGCATGGATCCAAGGAACTTCCCTGAAATCAGAGAAAAAGGCATTCCAGGGACAGCCATGAAGGAGCTCAGCAAATGCCTGCTGCAATTTGATAAATGTGCCAGTGTTGAGATATTGCAGGCTGAACTGATCAGCCTTGCACAGCACTGGGAAAGACTGAAACAATCACTAATGGAGAACTACAACATTAGGGGTGCTGCCTCTAGTGATGAAGCAGCGGAAGGCTTTGAGGTTCCTGATGAAGGAGTTTGTGAGCAGAAGTTTTTCCACATGCAAAAACTGTCCAATATGCTGCTATCTCCTCTTGCCTCAGTACAATCTGCTTACTGATGCTTATCACATCATTGGTTTGAGCTACAAGTTCCTCCTCACACTATCTATTACTCAGTTTGCCTGTGAGAGGACCTTCTCCACCCTGAAGTTAGTGAAGAACCATCTGAGGACCTCCCTCAATCAAGAGAACCTTGAAGCATTCCTTTTAAAGGCAACAGAGAAGGAGATTCTTATGGAACTTTATAAAGATGACATAACTGACAAGATGGCAGAGAGCAGTGAGCTACTGCGCCACCTACTGGTGTACTAGTGCTTATTACTTACTGTTTACTCTTACTGGTCTGTTCTTATGCCATTATTGTCCATGTGGAAATACATAAAATATAACTATTTCAACATATGAAGGTGTATCTCTTATTATCCCTTTTTAAAAAGTGTAAGCAAATTTTATATTTGTCTGTGGTGTGGTAGAATAGATTGTGTATTCCTAGTGAGTTTTTGAGGGTTCATTTATTTATTAATTTATAATTCCTCTGGTAGTCTACCTGTTACATCAACTAATAGGGTTAGCCTACAAGATTAGCAGTCCGGTGGATTACATGAATAAGGTGGCGGTGACGGCAGCAGTGGAGGTGGCCTGGGATGGAGTCAAATTCCCGGCCTGAATTATTGTCCCAGTCCGCCACTGTACACATTACATTTTGCATGGCACCTAGCTTTTTCTGCAGCAGTTTATTTCTGCTACAAAAGAAGTGATATCGCCAACTACAGGGCACTGAAAGTATATCTTGTGCATTTTGCCCTTACTCACCCGAACTTGTCAACAATAGAGATTCATCATCATACAGAGTATAGACAGCTTCACTGTTTATAACGGGGGAGTTTTTTGAGAGTTCTTAAACTCGTGCTATAGACTGAAGTATAATGTAGCCTAAACGTTCTTTGCTCTTTTTCTCTATATAATGTATTTGTTGTTTGAATAAACGTGGAAATTAAATCATTACAATTAACAGGCCTAACTTACAATGTTTCATAAAATTGTGATCACGTTAAATACAAATTCGGTCATATTAAAAAATAATTTATTACATGACACCCTATGGTGCCTATGGAGAAAAAAACGTTTTCAAACGCATCCCCCCTCTGTTTTCTTCACAAATTGCACCCTTGATGGATGATTCAGCTGCAGGTGTCATCTTCTGGCAAATGCAGGAATTCATCAGGCACGACCCTCACAATGCATTTTGGGTATTCTCTAGCTTGAGTGTACATCAGTTGTTCACTCGTTATTGTGGTGCATTATGGTATTGAATGAGTGCACTCCATAACATCCACACTGGTTTTGGACACCCCTACAAATGGCTGTCCCATATAGCAGTGCCATATTTAGGGGTATAGGGAGCAATTTGGGACACAGACATTGTCTATAGTCTCCCTTTAGGTATACGCTCTTCTCCTGCCATGGTTTATACTTCGATTATACTAAGTTTACGATTATATTAAGTCTGAATGAGAGTAAAACAGAGATTGTGGTGTTTACCCCTTCTGATACACACTGTATACCAACTCTAAATCTCTCATACCTCATACCCTCATACCTCTCTGATCTGTTGATAGACCACCAACCTGGAAAAGTGCTTAGGTCTGCCAATTTAAGGCTCTTAGTGGTTCCTAGAACCAGACTCAAGTCTAGGGGTGATCGAGCATTCGCCCGTAGCCGCTCCTAGACTTTGGAATAGTCTACCTACGGAAATCAGAACCGCCCCTACACTAAGTACTTCTTTTATTTCCAGTGTGATTTTCTCTGTACTCTTCATACATGTTTTGCTCAGTTAAGAGTTATACTTACTGTCTACAATCAAGTCCTGCTGTTGATTTCATCTCCATACAATGTGTTTGCTTCCTAAAAATATATATATTTGTTTTTGCAAACTAATTGTAGCTACACTGTAAAAAGTGAACATGCGTAGTTGTTGCTTTAAAGGGGTCATATGATGCGATTTCAAGTTTTCCTTTCTCTTTGGAATGTTACAAGCTCTTGGTGCATAAAGAAGATCTGTAAAGTTGCAAAGACTAAAGTCTCAAATCCAAAGAGATGTCTGTCACGTGACTCTGTTGCCCTTTCGGGCTTGAACTGATGGTAAAACTAACGACATTATTAACTGTCTTGATATTTACTTTGAAAGCTGATGCTCGCGATTATGGTAAGGGGCGTTACATTTCAGGGGCGTTACATTTCAGACGCGTGCTTGCAGTGTTCGGCCAATCACAATGCACTGGGTCAGCTGGCCAATCAGAGCAGACTGCGCTTGTCAAAGGAGGGGGCTTTGTTGAAAACGACGTGTTTGAGAGAGGCGGGGCATAGAGGACCTACAATAATGTACAGTATTTGAAAAATAATGTTTTTTTAACATTAAAGCATGTCAACATATTCTGTTACAGCAAATACACTAAATAATGATCTTTAAAATAGCATCATATGACCCCTTTAAAGAAATATTTCTGATTCTACCTATAAATTTAAGTTTTGTTGTTGTAACCTATAAATCAGGTTTATGTTACACAAAACAGAAGAACGCTGTTTTAACTTAAGTACTTTACATTGACACAACATACAACTTCCAATGAACACATTCGAAACATGCACACCTGTTCCATGTTGATTGGTGAATTTCTGAATGAAAAATTGTGATTTGGGGTTATTATACACTTTATGTTGCAGCAAAGTGAAAATCCAACTGACAGTGATACTCTTCAGCACAATGGTAACCACAACATTCAATAAGAGAAACTCCTCTAAATGTCTAACATAACTGAACATACAATTAACATAAACTACCATCTTTCTCTTTAATAATAAACACATAAAATAACAATTAATCCCTATAAATTTACTCTCCTAATGCAGTCCCTCGCAAAACATGCTGGGAACTACAGGTCCACAGCCCAAGGCAGCATTTCCCAAAAGCATCGTGAGCTAAGTTGTTGACCATTGATGGGTATCTGACGGAGAGACTTAAAGCAGTTTAAAGCAGAGTCCTGCACGGGTCCTGTTTGGTAAACGTGCACCAGCAGTAACAGAACACTCGACCCGTTATCCAACAGCAGCACTAATTTAAGTCTGTACCAGACCAGAACCGTTTGACATAATAAAGACCGTGAGTCTCGACCCGAACCGCACCTGCATTAAATCTATTACATCAGGTAGGCAAAATTATTTATTTTCTCATGTAACACAAGCAATCAAACCAAAATTAGGCATTATAAGTTGGTGCTTTGAAGAAAAACAGACGCGCAGCGCAATGTGATAAATGATGTTTTATTAACCAGGTTCGGGAGGAGTGCGTCAGATACTTAGCCTAATTAACACAGGTGGAGCGCACTCAAGTTAATCAACACCATGATATAAATACAGCTGACTTACCTCTATCCATTGACGGTTTATCAGCATTCAGTTTGCACCTTTTGCCATTATATCTCAGACTCAGCTTCTCCCATCTAAACGACAAGACCTTAACCAGGGATTTTTCGGTTCTCCGGGCAAACTGCCGGCCGCAGGACCGCTCGTTCTCCACCAGACACCGCCGCCGAGCTCCAGGCTTCATCGCGGCCGCTGCTTCCTGCTTGACCTGCCACACGCTTTCCACGACGCCGAGGCTTAACCTCGCCTCTATCGGCATCACTTCCATTTTTCCCCTGACATCTTATCTTTCGGCTGAGCCTACAATTCCTCCAATCAGAAAGTGGACCGCATTTAAGCCTGAGGCAAACGCTGATTAATTCCGACGCACCGTCCTCACGAAGGGTAAACAAAGCGGATCTGTACTATACAAGTTATTCGTATCCCAGCAATCAGGCAACCTCACTCCTAAATCTACTCCAGCAGAGCGGCCAATATTATGAGCAAAGTTCGCAAGGCCACGAACTCGCCTCGCTCGACACCACCATCGCCCCGCACAAGACCCGGCTCTCCTTAAGCGCTGGGTCGCAGCGGCAGGCCTTCAACGAGCCTGGGCCGTGCCCCAGATCTCACCGCAGCAAAGCCTCACTCGCCTCCCGCCGTACGCGGCCGGGCCTCCAGCTCTCGTAGCAGACGAGTTTGAGGCTGCCTCCGCTAGCGGCGCAGGCCACGTTGCAAATTAATTAAATTGCAGGTGAAGTCGCTAAAAGCAGGTTTTCATGGCTAAAGTTTGTTAAACGACGTTATGACAAACGAATGTTGATGCCATTTTTTTTAAAGCAATTTATAAAAAAAAAAAAAAAAAGCCTTTTTTCCCAAAAGTTTATC